>NC_083325.1:19037316-19338975 GCF_963455315.2 Globicephala melas
AAGAAGAAACATAAATTATTGATATTGGGAATGAAATAGAAGACTTTACTACAGAGTTTACTGGAACAAAACAAGATGCTTCCCTCTCACAATTTCTATTCAAGATTGTATAGGAGTTTTAATCAGTGTATAAGGCCAGAAAAAGAAGGAGAGGAAAGGGGGGAAAGGGGAGAGTGGGGAAGGGTGTCAGAAGAGTAATAAAAACAGTACAAAATAAAGAGGAAGTAAAACCTTTTTTATTTTGGAAAAATAAATAGAAAACCCTAAAGCATTTATAACAAAGCTACCAGAACTAATAAGAGCTTAGCATACTTGCAAGATTCAAGATCAATATGTAATAATAATGTTTCTATATATTAGCAAGGAAATTATAAACTAAAATTTCAAAGTATCTTTCACATTTGTGCGAAAACCATGAAATACATGGAGATATATTACAAAAATACAAAAAAACAAATCTTTGCTGAGAAAAATTAAAGCCCAACCTATATGTTAAAATGTCAATTCTCCTCAAATTGATTATAAATTATGATGTAATCTTAAACTCCAGTAGCATTTTGAAGAAATTGAGAAGCTAAATATCAAATATATATGAAATGCAAATAGATTTTACGTTTTGGTATAGGTGAAATATTTGTGTGTGTGTGTGTGTGCAAATAGCCACATCAATTTTGAAAAACAACAAATTTTGTCTCCCTGATTTCAAGATTTACTATGAAATCACAATAATCAATTCATGGTGGCATTGACATAAGGAAAAATAAGGAAAAATCAGAGAAACAGAAATATACCCAGACTTGTGTGAACAATTAATTTTAAAAAATTTATTTACTTTATTATACAGCAGGTTCTTATTAGTTATCTATTTTATACATATTAGTGTATATATGTGTCAATCCCAATCTCCCAATTCATCCCACTATCACTCCCCCACACACCACTTTCCCCCCTTGGGGTCCATACGTTTGTTCTCTACGTTTGTATCTCTATTTCTGCATTGCAAACCAGTTCATCTGTACCATTTTTCTATATTCCACATATATACGTTAATACACAATACTTGTTTATCACTTTCTGACTTACTTCACTCTGTATGACAGTCTCTAGGTCCATCCACGTCTCTACAAATTGAACAATTGATTTTAACCAAAGTGCCAAGGTAATTCAAGAAAGAAAATATACTCTTTTCAATAAATGTTGCTGGAATAATTGAATATGTATATAGGGGGAAAATGAACTTCAAGTGTTACCTCACATGATATACAAAATATTACCCTAAAATGATCCATAGACTTAAACATAAGAGGGATAACTATAAAACTTTTAGAAGAAAATATAGGAAAAAAATAGTGGCATCAGATTTGGCAAAGATTTCTTAGAATACACACAAAAAATATTTCACTGTTTGAAAGACACTTTAACTGTTACAAAAATGTAAAATCAAGCCATAGGACACAATAGTTGCAAAATATATATTATTCAAAGAATTAATATCTACATGTATTTTTAGAAAAAATTTCTACAACTATAATTATACAAACAACCCAATTATACAAACAACACAATTTTTTAAATGGGTAAACAATTTGAAAAGATATTTACCAAGGAATATATATCATATGAAAAGAAGCTTTTCTCTGAACAACTGCCCAAAGAAACTGATAATTAGTAAACTGATAATTAGTGAAAATTATCTCACTATACTTAGCATGTCATCTGTACTTAGTAAACCAGAAAATACAGGCACAATTTCTTAGAATGGATTGAAATTAACTGTACTTTTTGAAGATTTTAGGAAATTAGTGGATCAACAACCTCAACTTTACCCCTCTGTCAGTACCCTACTGTTGCATCTTACCCCAAATTTCCACTTAAGATGTTGATAGCTGTCTTCTGTTGGATTTCCTTATAGTTGTTTCTTGATTTATTTATTTATTTTTCCCTCATATATGTTTATTCACTAATTGGTCATTTCTCTTCTCAAACTAGCTTTTCCTGCAGTATATCTGGCACTCAGATTTCTAGTTATGGAACCTACTTACTTTGGTTTCAAAGTTTTTATAGGATTTACTTATTTACCTATGGAAATTAGTAAAACTTTAAGGGATAAATGTATGGGTGTGAAGCACCATATTCAGAAAAGATTTTGAGAATTTTAAAGAGAAATTGAGATAATGAAAGTAACACTGTTTTTCTTACTCCAACAAGTCTAAGATCCCAGGAGTATATATTTTTTGAAAATTATTTCTCAGTCAAATATTTTTAAAATATTTTTTGATGTGGACCAGTTTTTTAAAAGTCTTTTCTGAATTTTTAACAATACTGCTTCTGTTTTATGTTTTGGTTTTTTGGCCAGGAGGTATGTGGGACCATAGCTCCCTGACCAGGAAACAAACTTGCACACCTTGCATTGGAAGGTAAAGTCTTAACCATTGGACCACCACGGATGTCCCCAAATGTTTTGTAATCAGGAGATGATGGCAATTATGCATTTGATATGGTTCAGTTGTTTTGATAGAAGTGAAATCAGTCAAACTCTGTATTGATTTGAGTATACAGTTCTGTCAAAAATTAAAACCAGTTGTACATAAGGATAAAACTTCTATCCTGCTGATCTAAAACATGGAAATATATAGATTCTTCAAACAGTGTCTTAATATAAGAACTGATGGAAACTATTAAAATAACTAATTTCTGGATTTTAGTACTTATTATTTTTCCTTGATTGTTGCCATTAGGATGGATCATAAAGAAGATTGGTAAAATATTTAGTTTTATAGATATTTAAGTCAAAGACTCATAGTTATACTGCTACAGTTGGTGTGAAACTCCACTCAAAAGAGAAGGAGTTGAACTACAAATTCTTAATAATTCCTACTAAAAGGCCACAAACATTCTCTTTTATTCCATATTTCCTTAATTGCCAAGAGGTAAGAGTCTTTTGTTTTGTTTTTGTTTTTACTTTCTTTTATTTCCAAAACACATATTTTGGAGCTATGTTCAATTTGAAGAATGGGTGGAAAATGATTAAACTGTTTGTAGCCAAGTTTTTGCTGTGAACAAATATGCATGCCACAAAATGTAACTATACAAGATAAGTGCTTGCATGTAATCATTTATTAAGTGAGAGGGCATGGACACAACCATTGCTTGACTTGTAATTTTACAACATAAGAAGGTTTAAAAATGTGATGAGAGAAAAGAAAAAACAGTATACATTTGGGGTGACAATAATATTATATTAACAAATGAACACATTTGGAAAGAATCCGCAGTAGTAACATGAAAGGGAGTTGACAAGTACAGCCCAACTGAGAAGCACATATAACATCAGGAACAGAAAAAGGAAGAAAGTAGTGTTTAGTTCACCAACAGAGAATAAATTTAAAATTAAAAAGTGTGAAGAAACTTGCAAACTCTAAGAAACAAGCTGAAAATTTTCTCTAGGCTGAGAAATAATTGCTAATAGTTAGGAAATCCTCATTTATTATTTACTGAAACATCACAGTTTGAAACTAAGATACTTCTCAGACCTTTAAACATTCACAGATCTCCTTTCAAGGTAATTAAACCACAAAGTAGAACTATTCATTTTTTTAAAGAGGGGTCAAATACACCAGAATCACAGAGTTCATGTTAGCAGACACAGGTATGAAATTCAGAAATTGAAAGCAAACTTAGGTCACTCTATGGGCATCATGTCAAATGCAACAGGCTAGAGTTGATGCAAACTTTCTCTTTTCTCTTCTCCTTGAGATTTAACCAAACAATTACCCATATTTCTGGGAGAGAAACAGCCTTGAAAAATTAGTGATGAATAACAAATTTTGTCTCATGCTTATGAATTAATTTTATTGGTGTCCCTAGTTTCCTTCCAGGAATTTGATTTCTATACTCCAATTTTATGAGGACTTGTTCCAAGATACCTGTTAACCGTTAAGTTTTTATACATCAGAACCTTACTTACTTATTTTAATATAAGACTCTCAGGCCTCACCTTGTAGTCAGATCTCTGGTTCTCTGCCAATGAGATCAGCTTAGACAATTGACACCAGAGTTCAATTTCAGTAACTGCAGTTGTGTGATCATAATGGTAGTAGTATATGAAAAACATAATGATGGGACCCATCTGGTCAGATGCAACCTGAGCCAAGAAAATACCCAAGGTCTGGCTTTTCACTGTCCCTCTTCACCAGCTGATTTGGCTCCAAAAGCTATGAGACTAGGACCTCTAAAATTATTAATGACCTATTTCTTAGACAAGGTCTTACACATTCAGAACTTGACACTTCATTAAGCTTCTTGAGGGCAGAAACATGACTTAACAGTAGCTACCATGAGCCTGAAAGATAATATGTGCTATATACATATTTGAATTATAATACTTTGGATCTTATCTAGGTGACCAGTTCACAAGAATAGTAATTGTCAGCATATGTGTGTATTTACACTAATAACTATTTACATTGAATAAAGAACCCTAGAGAAATTATGATGCACACACTTGAGCAATTATAATCGTTATCAGTATTCATTAGATGAGTCAACTAAAGCTCAGTAAGATTAGGTGCCATGCACAAAGTTACACTGCTAAGACACTATAGAAGAGGTATTTCTGGAAGCAAGATATGTTCAGATGGCCTTATTAATGAAGTTTTAAAAAGTGAAGCTCTGAAGATCTATGAAAAGGGATGCCAAATAAAATATAGTATGCTCAATTGAACTTAAATTTCAGAAAAACAAAATATTTTATTATAAGTATGTCCCCATTATTGCATGGAATATATTTATGCTAAAAAATATTCTTTGTTTATCTAAATTTCAATTTTAACTTGGAGTTCTGTATTTTTATTTACTAAATCTGGCTGTCTTACACATGACCATTCATACTTACTTACATTTTGCCTGTGCACTAGTTGATACCATAAAAAGCTCTATCAGAAGAATTTTGAAAATGAATCAGCACATAATAAATAGCAAAATTTACTTTCTAAGGACTGTGCTGAAACAGCAGATATATGAAAAGATTCTCTACTATCAAAAAATTTATAATCAGTTCATGCAGACAAAAATAATCCAGAGAAAGTAATAGTGAATAATAATAGACTATAAGCAAGTAAGTACTAGGCTGTGGGGTAAAAAAAAAAAAGAAGGAAATCAAAACATCATCAACTAGCCAGAGAAGATATAATCAAAGGAGTGGAGAGAATGAATAGCTGGAAAGTGAACCTAAGCAAGAAAAGTATTATTCTCACCTGCATCTGATTCCTCAATGTCTGAAGCAGGGTAAATTTCAAGAAATTTTAATACCAGTTGTAGTATGCACACAATGGAAGCCCAAGCTCTCTCCCAAGCAAAGGGAGCAATAAAAACTTAGCCATTATGAAAAGAACAATAAACAGGTGTAAGAGAAGACAATGGTGTGAAAGTAAGTAGACAACTTTGAATGACATAGGGCAGTTGTTCTTAAAGTGTGGTTTCCAGATAGCAGCATCAGCATCACATATGAATTTTTTAGAACAGCAAATTCTCCAACTTTACTCAAAAAATACTCAACCAGAATCATTCATTATTTTTAAAAGTCCTCCAGTGATTCTGATATATAGCAACATTTAATAGCCATTGAAGTAGAGTTTGTAAAGGCATTTCTTTTTTCTATCAACAAGAGCAGCTTAGGTAGAATGTATCTACAATTCAAAGGGTTAATCTCTAATATCAAGTACAAAGCTGATAGATATAAAGAAAATATCCAGACAAATTATTTTCTGAAGCCT
Source organism: Globicephala melas (assembly GCF_963455315.2). NCBI lineage: Eukaryota > Metazoa > Chordata > Mammalia > Artiodactyla > Delphinidae > Globicephala > Globicephala melas. Next base: position 19,043,091 of record NC_083325.1, read on the forward strand.
CTGATTTCGTCTTGAAATAATTCAAAGTCCTTGTTAGGCAGCACTACAACCTTGATGATTAGGAGGAAAAAAATCCTTGAACAGACTCTAATGTCAAGAAATCTGTACCTAGAGGCATTAATACCTACTTTCAAGAGTCCAAAGAAATCATTTTATTCTTACAACAATTATCTACTTGACCTAATATTATTAAAAGAGTACGGAATTATTTTCTTGGGTAAATTCCAGTCTATTTAACTAAAACATAAGGCAGAAGGTCTTTAGAAACTTTCTGGTAAATGCTATGATTTTCAAATAGAACTTGACAATAAAATAGCTCAAGGGGATATCTGACTGTTAATGTAAAGTTTTGGGTCAGGTAGTTGTTAATAATAATAACAGTTTGTACTTATTGAGTGATGGCTGTAAGTCAGATTCTCTTCAGAGACCCATATATGTATAGTCTCAATTGATCTTCACAAAAAACTTATGGGGTATTAGTAGCCCTATTTTTATATGAGAAAACTGAAGCATCCAGAAATTACACGGTCTGCTTAAAGTCATAAAACTACTAAGAGGAAGAACAAAGTTTACAGCTCAGTCAATCTGCCTGCAGAGCCCAAGTTCTTAATTATGACAAGGGAATATTTGCCATTTTTAAGCAAGAGTTCAGCATTAAGAGGAACAACTCTATGGGATCATATGATACATGTTAACTAGTTTATGGAAATAATTTTGCTTCTCAAAGGAAAAACATTATTGTGACATAATGTAGGCAAATGAATATCAATTGAAATTTGAGAAAACTTTGTGATTCTCTATCAAAATTAGTATTTAAGGGAGATAAGTTCTTAATGTAAATGAAGAAAAAGAGCAATATTTTGGATGGTCTACTTACAATAACTATGCTTTTTAAAATTTTAAAGCATTCTATACAAAATAATTTTCAATTATCAAAATGTTATAAGTTGGAACCATTTATGATGGTAATATTTTAAAATCAGATTATGCACACATTTAAATACACATGTATGTATGTATAAAAATATAGTATAAAATATAATATAAAAATATAAATTAGGATATTTTGTTCAGAATTACCATTATAAATATTAGTTCTAGTGATGTAAGTTATTATAGAAGTTGGCAAATATGAGCCAGATCCATATATACTAGGCATTAAGATTGGAGAAGTAGATTAGGGTCATATCAAAGGATGTTGTTATGAATGTTAAAGACTATGAATTTTATTTGACATACAGTTATATTTAGAGTTTATATTTTAAATCAGGAGTTGTATAAGCGGTGACTTGCAGGAAGTGCCAGTGTGTAAGATGGATGAAAAAGGGAAAGAGACACAGAAAATATAAGGTTATTAAAATCATCTGGGTAAGAGGCAATGGAGGTTTAAATTAGAGTGTTTCAAAGGAGTTTAAAGGACAAGTCAGAAACAAGAGGTATTTCAGTTTCAGAATCAATAGCAAGTGAGAATAAGAGAGGGGGAGAAGCCAGGGGTGACTGTAAGCCTTTAAGCCTTCAAGTGATAAGTGAACAGTGGTACAGTTAAGAAGAAACACTGAAATAAGCTCTCCAGCTCGCATAGCCTCTACTAAGACAACTGTTTCCACTTCTGAAAATGGCAAGATGGCATGAGGTTCCTCTGAGGTTCCCTCCAGCTCTACATTTTCATATTATAAAAGTAGATTTTAAATTAAAAGCAACAGAGGCAACTTACCAGATATATAATGAACACATAAACAAAGACGTTGGTAATAGGTTGGAAAATGTCCCTCTGAAAAATTCTAACAGTATAACATAGCATTTATAACCATGCACATACAGAAAATAATCCTAAATATGACATAACCTTTTCTTCCAATTTCCTTGAAGAACAGCTTAAATGAACTCTTTCCTTTGCACATCAGTTGGGTGATGTGGTCTTTAAAATCAGTGACTCAAATGATGAATATATTTCAGAGAAATGTGTCTAGCTGAAAGTCAAGGTGTACCAAAGTATTGTTCATTCCTAATAATTTAGCGTCCTCCTGCTTGACTTTCTAAATTCACTTCAAAATTTACGTAATAGAGAAAGTGATAACTTTGGAGAACACAAAAAATATCTTCAGTGGTACAAAACGAAATCCCAGGTTATGAGTCCAAGCTTTACAGAGGGCCACCACCTATCACCCTTGTTCTATGACTGTCATTTTCTCTCTCTCCAAACAACTCTAAGAACTCCTGCTAGAGCAACTTTTCTTTTACCACATCACTCTGTTTGCCCAAGATAGGTCTATATTCTCCTGTTTCCATACAGAGCATTTTCAGACTCTTAGTTCGTCTTCAGTGTCTCTCAGTATCTGATCCTACTCAAAGAATGCACATTGATCTTATTTTTCTTTTTTTGCTTTACTTCCAAATATATCTGTTTTTCCACCAACACAGGTCACTCTCTACTGCCTGAACCCCTTTCAGTGTGTTCCTCTCTCTGACTAGAATGACTCCTCCCACATCCTACCTAAATCCTGTAAGTTTTTAGAAGTGCTGTTTGAGAACCACCCTTCTATGATTCCTTCTCTGGTCTACACTGATCTCCACCTTTTCTGGAATTTTACTGAATATCTGATAAACATATTTGTGCTTAACTCTTCCATTTGTTTCATGATTTCACTTTGTCATTCCAACTAGATTTTTTTCCCACAAAGTACGAGATATATTACCTTCTTTATTTAATAATTTCAGTCAGTACTCAGTCAAGTGATGGGGACATATTATGTTGTATTTATTGGTTTTCTTAAAAACTCCCACATTTGTTCATGATAATTGAGTGCAGTAGCATCTACCCAAAGTGTGTGTGTGTGTCTGTGTGTGTGTGTGTGTTTGATTATTTGTTTAATGAGTTGATTTGAATAAGTCATTGTGTTCATGTTCAACAAACATTTAAGTACTTACTATGTTTTAAACATTGTAATAAATATATAGTTATATATATACTATAAAATAAGCCACCAGAAAAATCTCAGTGATATACAAAAATAAGCTTTTATTGTTTACCACATATATCTGCAGATCATCTAAGGTTCAATGGATCTAAGCCAGGCTTAACAAGGTTTGACTCCAAGCTCTGATTCTATTCTAGTCCTGTTCCAAGTATCACTCATCATCCTTGGATTAGGAGCAATGCAATGTAGTTCTTCTGATGTCAAAGACAAGAGAAGAGGGTCAACCGTACAAGTGAATTTCAAGAGTCTACTCAGCTCTTGTCCACTAATATTATGTTGGTCAAAGCAAGTGATATGGCTAAGTACCAAATCACAGAGACACCATGGCAAAGTGTGAGGGTAAGCATATGCATAGCTCCTATAGGAAGCTGGTAAATAGAGAATAATAATTCACTGTATCCCAAGGGAGCAGACATACAAACCAGTCCTGCTATCCTGCAGTTTATAGTAACTTTAGTGAGACTGTTAAGATTAAAATTAATTAAAATACAGTAATATAAGTGAAACATGTAAGATCCTTTCCACACTGGTCTAAGGTGGTATATGAAAATCCACTATTTGACAGGAAGGTATGGAATAAGTATTAGCTAATATCAACGCTTCATGGTAATTAGATTCAGGTTAGACATTTATGGGAAGTAAGTAGGTGATAAGTACCTGTAATTAGGAAGAAGGGTATTGAAAGTGTCAAAAAGGTATCTCAGACACTATTTTAATTTTTCCCATTTTTCTATGCATCACTGAATAGACAAATGAGAAGGTGCCTGAATCTCAGTTGGGCATGCAGCAGGAAACTTCATCAAAATCAATCCACTAGACACCTAAGTAAAGCAAATCCCTGGAAATAAATTACTTGATGTTAGAAATTATTTAATTTGCATTTTTTCCTCCCAAGAACTCTGTGCAGTAACTGTGATATGGATGCATGAGAGACTGGTCTGTGGGTTGCTCACATCACTCCCTGTTGTGTTTATTGAAGCTTTTCCCCGTGGTTTTCTACAACCAGCCCAGCCGAGGAGCCAAGTGCTCAAGTTATCACATAACATTAAATTTCTGTATGGTGATCATACAAACATACCCTAAGGTAGGAAGAGTTCTGATATGGTCAATCAGTGCAAAATAGAGTCATCAGGAAGATAAAATGACAACACCGTACTGAGTAAAACTTTTAGTATTAAAAAAATAGATTTATGAATAGAAAGATAATTATTTATCTTTAAACAATTATTTTCATGTGCATTTTCATTCTTTGACAAACACTCAGTTGTTGGGTCTGAATCATATTCACAACAATGGATCATGGATCGATACAACAAATTATTAAAGTAGAGAATAGTAATGATTCTTGTACCTGGAGTTAGAAAAGAGTAATCCTACTTTGGAGTTCCATAAGACAAGATACAATATAACATCCTCTTCCTTAGTCCATCTCAAATCTAACACGAGTTTCCCTACCCCATCACAGCTACAGATTTCTGTTCAAAATAAATTCAGCAGAAGTTTATATGAAGCTCTTTTATATCTCAGAGGAGTGAGATGCTGAGAAATGGCATAAGAAGGAGGGCATTGTCTCTTCCATAAAGGACTTGAAGTTGTCATGACTTCCTCTTCCTAACTTATTTCCTACACAGATATTTGAGGACTTATCTGCATAAGTACCTAACTGCAGGGGTGAGAGGGGGGGAAACACCCAGACATAATCCCAGAAGAAGAATATGGCTTGGATACATGTTAAATAACATCCATGTCAGGAATCAGCTAGGAGGTGCCTGACTTGTTTTCCCATAAAATTTTTGTGGCAGCCACAAAGGCAAGAACTGCTGTCATTGAAGATATTGAAAATCAACTTGTAGTTTGAGATGGTAATAGATGTTAACAGTTAGATAACAGATTTCAGATATATTTACACCCAGCTTGACATTAAATTAACCACCATGAAAGAAAAAAATGAGAAAACTCAAACAGTTCTTTAAATAAACCAATCACTTGTAAGTATCTGAGAAGAAATGTATACTCCCTATAGCTTCTAATTGCTATTTAAGTGTCCACTTTGTCCCCTGCAGATAAAGTCAAGCTATTCTGCAGCAAGCAGGCAATCATGTATTTCCATTGTCATTTCACAGAGCAGCCAATAGAATTTCAGACTGATAGAGTGATCTGTTTGAAGTCAAATGATGTGCCAGTGGCAGCATCACTAAATGCACAACCTTTTTTATTTAGTCTAGGATTACTGTGAACTGAACTGTGTACCATTACCCACTCCCCAACTCCAATTTCAAAGTTGAGGCAATAAACACAATAAGAGGGTATTTAGAAATGGAGAACTTAGGAGGTCATTAGCTTCAGAAGAGGTCATGAGGGTGGGGCCCTCACAGTGGGATTGGTGTTTTTTTTGAAAAGAGATAGCATAGAGCTTGCTATGACCTCTCTCTTTGCCTTGTGAGGACACAGCAAGATGATGGCCATCTGCAGGTCATGTAGAGAACCTGTACCAGAAACTAAATTCCACAGCTGCTTAAAACAAAGATTTTTTCTTCTAGCTACTGCCTGGCAGCATGAAAACTGAGGGACTCCAGGCTGGGAAGAAGGACTCTGAATACAACATTCCTAATTTCTCCCTGCCTCTCCATTCCTTTCCTTCCCCTTCATCTCAACTACTCTCTTTTCTTTCACATAAAGAGCCCCTTCCAAAAAGCTTTAGCTGTTCATTGCAGGTTGGAAGATTATGAACCACTCTCCAAACTTTTTCCCCACACCAGAAGAGGCCTCAATTGTGAAGTTGTGCATTGGGCTTCTCAGAAGGGCTACTGCTATTCATCAAGCAGAATTTCTCTCCTACTCTCTTCTGGTAGGTGCCACAGCCAAATGTTGCTACAAAGAAAAGCTATTTCCAAAATTGCTCAGGGTGAAGGCTTCCATTCTCAGCTTCACTTTGGCCAAAGAGACCAGAATTTATTTATTGTGAAAGAGCATAGACTCTGGATTAAAGAACATTTATGTAAATGTCCATTGAACTTAATTGATCCTCTTGATGGCTGACTCTGGACTTTTCACAAACTTTTTGATATTCCAGAGGATACATGAACAAGAACAAGAAGAAGAAATATTTTTTAAAAGTTAGATATCAAGAAGAGAAAAAGATGGAGGTAATTAATATTTTTTAAGTACTGAAAATAAGTGTTGGTGAAGAAGAGATGGGAAAATATGAAACATGAAAACACAAAATCAGAAAAGAATTAGAAAGACATTAGTTCCTTGAGTTTGGGGAAGCTGTAAGGTGATCAAATCCAGGACTAACAGTAGATTTTTTATCCCAGATAAAAGACAATACACTTCAGAGTGTTAGTATTACTCAAACATCTGCTAGGGCACAGGCAGTGCTACACAGGCACTGTTTAAATAGTAATTCTGAAACCAAAATAAAACTGAAACTGCTGTGGATGGAGGCAGGAGGTATTTGTTTTATGTAACAAGCTCACGTGCTCTTTACTTCACTAAAGAAAGATACTATGCTGTTCTTTTTGTCTGTAATGTCCTCTATTTCTTTAACCAAATAATTCTTCCAGTCTTAGTTTATGTCTCAGACTTTCTAAGGTAACTCAGGTCTCAGTGGTCATCTGTATGCTGAACTCCAATAGTTTAATATGTATGAAGCTATACATATTATATATGTATATATATATATAATGTATATAAATATATTACTTAAATATATATTATTTATATTATGGACTATATATAATTGTTACATCTAATTAATATTAATTTATTATTAATATAATATTAACATAACGTATAATAATATATAATATTACCATGATATATATTATAATATTCAATTATAAAGTTAATGTATTTAAAATTATATTGCATATAATATAATATATAAATTTATTATATGTATAAATGTTTATTATATTTATATTCTATAATGTGTATATATTAATAAAAATATATAATTTTATATATAATATAAATATAATAAATATGTATAAACATGATAGATATATATTTTAAAATTATATATATAATTATAGATATTATAGATATTTACTTATATATTATATATATTTATTTATTTATTTTTATATTTTATATATTATTTTATATATATATATTTTTATATATTTAATATATATTTTATATATTATTATTTTTATATATTATTTTATATATATTATATTTTATATATATATATTTTATATATATTATAAATATAAATATTTATATTTATAATATATATTATTATATAATAATATATTATGTAATTTATAATATTACATATAATTTATAGAATATATAATATCTATATAGAATTATAATACATATAATAATATATAATGATCTAGCAAATTGATTATATTTAATATATATTTATATATAATATATAAATATGTATTTACTACACATAAATATTTATATATATTTATACGTTCATATATATTTATGTATATTATATTCTTTCATAAATATATATGAATGTATATATACATTCATATATATTTATGTATATATTTATATATATTTATATTATATATGTAATATAAATATTTATATACAATAAACATATATTATATTGTATTGTTTTGTATTATACTGTGTTATATTCATATTATATATATAATATAGAATTTTTATTATATGAATATAATTCATAAAATACATTTATGTATAAACATAGTAATACATTGCTATAATATATAGATATAATATTTACATATGATAATATATAATCATATATTTTAATATAAAATATCATAATATATTTTAATAATATATCATAAAATTATGTATTATATAGTATATATTTATATCATATATAATGTATAATATTATATATTATGATAGTATGTATATTATATATAATTTAAAATATTATACATATATATATACAGTTTATGATATTGGGTTGGCCAAAAGATTCACTTGGAAAACCCAAAAAACTTTTTGGCCAACCCAATATAAATTAGAATGTAAAATTATTGTCACTGTCAATATGTATACTATACACATAATATAATATAATTAATAAAATATATGAATATATGAATATAATTATGTATTATATATAATTTAAAATTTCTATTTATAGTATAAATTATAGTATAAAATTATTGTCACTACCAACTTTTATAAAGTTTCAAATAACATAAATTATGCCCCATTAGAATGTGAAAGTCAATACAAATTTATTCTTTATTTTCTATTAAATTTATATGTGTGTGTAGTGTGTGTATATATATATATATATATATATATATTCATTGGCTACATAATACATAAAGACAGTGCTACACAGTGGTGTGAAGAGGAGTTGAAGAATTCATGGCCCTAGCTCCGTAAGACTCACTAAGAGTACAAATAATCTATTTCACTAATACTTCTAAGATATGATACTGACTTTTAAAAATTATTATTTTTATTGTGAAGAGCACTTAACATGAGATCAACCCTCTTAACAAATTTTTAAGTGTGCACTACACTATTGCTGACTATAGGCACAGTGTTTTAGAGAATACCTACAGAACTTATTCATCTTACATAATTGAACCTTTATACCTGTTGATTAACTACTCATTTCCTTCTCTGCCCTCAGCCCCTGGTAACTGCTCTTCCACTCTGTGATTCTGAGTTTGACTATTTAAGATACTTCATATAAGTGAGTTCCAGCAGTACTTGTCCTTCTGGGACTGGATTACTTCACTTAGCATAATGTCCTCCAGGTTCATCCATGTTGTCGCATATGGCAGAATTTCCTTCTTTTTTCAATGCTGAATAACATTCGATTTTATGGATATACGACACTTTCTATCCATTCAACCATAAGTGGACATTCAAGATGTTTCCGTATCTTGGCTATCATGACTAGTACTGCAATGAACATGGGAATGCTAATAGCTCTTGGAAGTCCTGAGTTAAATGATTTTGCATAAATATCCAGAATTGGAAATTTTGGATCACAAGGCAGTTCTATTTTTATTTTTTTGAGAAACCTCCATACTGTTTACCATAGTGGGTGTTCTTATTTATATTCCAACCAGCAGTGTAAAAAGGTTTCAATTTTTCCATATCCTTGCCAACACTTGTCATTTCTTCTTTTGATACCAGCCATCTTAACAGGTATGAGGTGATAGCTCACTGTGGTTTTGATTTGCATTTCCCTACTGATTAGTGTCCTTTAGCATCTTATTTCATGTGTACTACAATTTTAAAGTTATAAAGTATAGTGGAGAGAGAGAGAGAAAGTATGGAGAAATGTGGGAAGGCTTCTTGAAGAAGGTGGGCTTTGTTATGAAACTTGAAGATGAATAGAATTCTAGATGAAGAGAACATATTGCACAAAAGGATATACCTCTTGGGTGTATACTATTTTTTTCTTTTATTTACCACATTCCAAAATTACCTTCCGATTCTCTAAGTTCTTTACTTTGATAAATTAGATTCCTATGACCTGTATTATAATAGTACTACCTATATTCATAACATAATATTAAAAGTATTTTTACAAGAATAATTACTTTTTAAATATGTATAACAACCCTGCAAAAAAGATACCATTAACCCCATTTACAGATAAGCAACTGAATACCTAGGCATGTTGATGGCAGAATGACAGTCTTTGAAACTAAACCCAACTTTAAAAATTTTACAACTAGTACTCTCTAACTTGAAAGATTATTTTTTTCATTTAGAAAATAAGTTGTATTATTTTGTATCTGAGTAAAAAACACAATATGAAGTAAATTGTGTCCCCTTTTAATTCTTAGAAAATGAATAGTTTACTCAATTTTGAATGTTAATAAAAGCATAGATATTTGTTCCCATTTCTAAAGATGACATGCATAGAAATATATATTAAAATTAAAAAAAGTAGCTCTTAATTAGTGATGAATTTATCGGAGATACCTGGATGCATCTGAAAAAAGAGAAGTAATTCTGTAAAAAGCTGTGGTTACAATGTTTTTCATTAATGACATATTATTATTTAAAATTCTCCTTGGGTGGAATTGTCCCATATTTTTAAATACATGTCTTAAAACTCCATATATTTATAAATGTTAAGAGAGATTCTAAAATATACTTCATTCTTTTCACTCTCTCGTCTTACTTTTACCTTCTTCCATCTGATGCTCTCCGTGAAGGAATAGCTTATTCTCTTCTATGATACTTTTTAAAAGGTTGAATGTATATACTTTCAATTTTAAAATGTTTGAAGCAGACAACAAATGATGAACATGTGGTAGTGAATGATGGGTGACAGAAAAATTGACAGTTTTTTAAAAATTCTTTTTCTCTAATGTTCCCCATAATAGGCTTCATTTCCTGACACTGACAATACATTTTCATCATTAAAAACTTTTGATAATATATTTAGTGGCTCTTGAAACAGGAAAAGAGTCCTTTAAAGCTCACTCTTGTTTACTTTTTGTAGAGCCTACCCAAAAGAATATCAATATACTGAAATATGACAAAAGAGCTATAGTCTTTCCCATCCTAAACATTGTTCAGCCTCAGAAATAGTTTTAAAAAATCATTGTCTCCAAAAATGCACTTGGCCCAGGATTTTCAATCAGACCACTTATCTTTTCCAATGTCAACCTCTTCTTTTAAGCCTTGAAGATCTATACGAAAGCAATGCATTATCCAACAATATTTGTCAAGTGTTCATTAATCTCTGAAGGTGATGATTCAGACCCTGGAAGGGGTAGGAAATCTACCTTTCACCTCCTTTTTTTTCACTCATTTTTTTGTTCCTACAATTTAAAATATTGTCTTCTGTGAGAAAAACTCTAGAAATAATCTATACTAATATATCTTCTCATTATTTATACATTGAAGTAGAAAGCTAAATATACTTAAAGCTATATCATAGGGTATTATGTTATGTAACTTTGTACACAAATAGGCATAATATACCATCCAAATAAAATTTAAATCTACTTCTTTCCTGAATAAAATAAGGCTTTTAAAGCTCTAGATAGATGCACAGATGTCCATATAAATGCATAGACATATGTACACCTATATTTCAGTCAAAAGAATTTTTCAACAGATTAAAAAATTTAGACAAATAGTATGGACAATATAATTAATTTGTGCAATACAAATATGATCCCTGCCAATTATCTCATGGTTTATTATATAATGCAAGAGCCCTAATTTCTTGTTCCATCACCAAACTTGCTATTTGAGGACACAGTACTAACCGTTTTCAATTGTAGTTTTATCATCTGTAAATGGTAATAAGTACATCTTATGGATCCCGTGGCCACCTGGAAATACTGAATCTTGAATTTCTTCTGTCGATTCTATTGTGTCAACTCAGAATTAAGTTTTTGATCAACTATGTACTCATGATCTCTTTTAGGTCTATCCCATTCACTTCTTTTCTCCATAATTTACCACTTTTCTTTTCTCATGAAAATGCGAGAAAAAATTATTCTTGTTACTATCATAAAAAGAACCTCCTTAATTATCCTTGAAGGAGCTTAACAAACAGAAACTGTTCCAGACCAAAACTGATCACTGAGCTGTTTTCAGCTCCAACTCTAATATTCTACATTTTACCACCTTCCTCACCCAATGAAGTTGACCTACATGTGTTTCCTGCTGCAGAGATATTGTGAGGTTGAAACAAACATTCATGAAGGGCTTTGATCTTCTGAAAAGAAAAAACCTTGTTAGATGAAAATATTCTTTCATGGTTGGGTGTCTGGGCTCTTTCAAATGCCATAGACAATATAAAACTTTCAGAAGATTATTATAGGGATAAGAACACTGTCCTTTGCAGGGAATTTTCTTACAGTCTCAGCACTAGAATTCATTAGCCATTCAGAAAGGAAGAGATTTTAAAACATCCCAATGTCCCAAAATCATCCCTGTTAAATTTCTGTGGTCAGCCCTCATATCTTTTCATGTGTATGTAGATATCTAGTTAGTGACTTTGAGAGACTTCATGAAGACAAGTCACCACAATTTTTACTCTTTCACCACTCTGTCACTCTGCCTTAAATAGCCACTGAGTTCCTACTTATTAAAAAAAAACTAAATAGAAGCCCTTAAATGAGGCATATTATTTTGGTAGAGTAAATTGTTAAATAACCACAACATATTGAAACAATTTTGTTACTAACATTTTTGTATGTTTATTCAGATAGAGAACAAACATCTGGAGAAAGGAGGAACCAACTTCCTAAACTTGGCCTTTTTCCTGAATGGTTTAACTAAGTTAATAATTTAGTTAACACCATTATAAATATAGGAGTTGTCACACAAAGACAATAGTTTAATACATCTAACTAATTTTTCTTTCTGAAAATTTATTCACTCTACATTTTACCAATATTACTCTTATGATCATTCTCCTAATTATTCTTGTACCTCTCTGAGACTGGCTTTCTTGCCTCTAACCTCTATTCTGCTGCTAGAGTGAACATGCCAATTATCTGCTAAAAATCCTTCAATTACTCCCAGCACCTAGAACAGTGATTTCCAAAATGGGTGTATCACTTTCTCTCCCAGAAATAAACTTGGTAAATTACTGATATAAAATAATAAAATAGTAGAATTTCCACTTATGATTTATCACATCCTTTAAAAAAAGTTCTGTTTGTGTGAAAGTTTTATAGTATTTTTAATATATTGGTACAATAATACTTAGATATCATTCATAAAGAAATATGTTCATATTAAAAATGGGTTGTTAAAATATTTTTAATTATAAAGATACACAAACAAAATAAGATACCACTACACACCTATGCAAATGAGTAAAATTAAAATAACTGACCTTACCAAGTGTTGGTAAGGATGTTGAGGAACTAAGTTTCTCATATATTGATAGGGGGAATGTAAAATGGTACAACAAAATTTAGAAACAGTTTGGTAGCTTTTTTAAGAATGTAAACACAAAAACCACCATATAATCCAGCCATCTCCATCTTAGGTATATACTCTAGAGAAAAGATAATTCATGTCCATACAAAACCTCTACATGAATGTTCATAGAAGCTTTAATTGGAATAGCCAAAATCTGGAGAAACCCAAATTTCCATCATCAGGTAAATGGAGAAATCACTTATATATACATTTAATGAAATACTTCTCAGCAATAAAAAGGAATGAGCTATTGATATCCACAACTAGGTGAATCTCAGAAATTACATTGAGTAAAAGAAGCCAGACAAAACATAATACATACTGTATGATTCCATGTCTATAAAACTGTAGAAAATGGAAATGTAATCTATAGTGAAAAGAAATCAAATCAGTGGTTGCTTGGAGGTGGGGAGTGGGGTCAGGTGGAAAAGAGAGATAACTAAAGGACATAAGAAAATTTTATAGGTATTGGGTATGTTCACTTTTCTTCATTGTGATTAGTATTTAATGGATATATACATATATCAAAAATTGTGAAATTAGACAATTTAAATGTGTAGTGTTTACTGTATGTTAATTATATCTCAATAAAGCTGTTTTAAATGTTTAATATGAATTTGAAAGTACAGTTAAGATGGTGGAATAATAAAACCCTGAATTCACCTCCTCCTATGGGCACACCAAAGCTACAACTACTTATACAGCAACTATCTATGAGAATGATCTGAAGACTAGTAGAAACAATTTTCCAAAATTAAAGATATAAAGAAGGATCCACAGTGAGATGGGTAAGAGAGAGAGAAATGTGTTGTAGTCAGGATTCCCTCCCCCCTGGTTGTTGATCCACAAACAGGAGGAATATTATAACCACAGGTTTCTATCTGAGGAATGATGTTTCTGAGCCCCACATTGTGTTCCCCAACCTGGGGTCCTGCAGCAGGAAAATGAATCCCTGGAATTCCTGGCTTTGAAAATCAGCAGTGTTTATGTTCAGGAGAGCTAGAGAGCTATAGGAAATAGAGATCTCAATCTTAAATGTTGCACACACTCCAAGCCCTGGCAGAGAGGGAGTATTTTAAAGATGCCTGTTTCAGATCCACTTGATGATCTTGGAGATCTTCCGAAAGAGGCAGGAGACAGCTTGGGTCTCTCCTTGAGGTTGGAAATTCTAGTAACAGCCATTTATGAAATTTAATTTTGCCATGTTGACACTGGCACTGGTAAGCACCATTTTGGAATCCTCTCTGTAGCCTATTAGCACCTGGGACTTTCTCTACCCATCAGTGGGCCCACACCAGCGGTGCACTCCTGGGCATTGCAACTAGCTATGCCAGAGGCATTCCCCACCCACCAGTGTACTCTCAGCAACTGCACAAGGAAGGCCCTTTCAGTTAGCAGGGCCAGGGGCCAGTCCCACCTAGCAGTAAACCCATAGTAGTTAGCCCCAACACAATAGAGGGGTTTATGCAGTCCACATAGGGGATACCCTTTGAACATCTGGCTCTGATGCTGAGAGGGGAGTATGCTGCTGGGCCCCCTAGGACATATATATGACACCACTTCTCCAATATTGGGAGGCATAACAAACCCATCTAATACATACAAATAGATAATTAAGAAAAATGAAGAGCGCACAGAGGAATATGTTCCAAATGAAAGAATAAGACAAAACCTCAGAAAAAGAACTAAACAAAACAGAGAAAAGCAACCTACCCAATAAAGAGTTCAGGATAATGATCATAAAGATGCTCAGCAAGTTCAGGAGAAAAATGAATGAATGGTGAGTTTCAACAAATTAGAAAATATAAAAAAGAACTAATCAGAGCTAAGAATACAAAAACAGAAATGAAAAATACACTAGAAGTAATGCAGAGTAATTAGACGATACAGAAAAAAATGGATCAGCAATGTGGAAGACAGAGTAGTGGAAATCACCCAAACTAAACAGAATAAAGAAACAAATTTTAAGTCACAAGAGTTAAGAGACCTCTAGTACACTAATATCTAGTATACTAACATTTTCATTATAAGCATCCCAGAAAAAGAAAAGAGAAAGCAGAACTAATTTGAAGAAATAATAGCTGAAAACATTCATAATATGGGAAAGGAAACAGACATTCAGGTGCAGAAAGCACAGAGAGTCCCAAACAAGATGAAACGAAAGAGGTCCACACCAAGACACACTATAAGTGAAATAACAAAAAATAAAGATAAAGAGAGAGCCTTAAAAGCAGCAAGAGAATAAAAACAAGATACTTACAAGGAACTCCCATAAGACTATCAGCTGACTTTTCAGCAGAATCTTTGTAGGCCAGAAAAGAGTGGCACAATATACTTAAAATGATTAAAAGGAAAAACCTATATTCAAGAATACTCTATCTGGCTAGGTTATCATTCTGAATTAAAGAAGAGAGAGTTTTACAGAAAAGCAAAAGCTAGACGTTTGTCACAACTAAATTGGTCTTATAAGATATGTTACAGGGACTTCTCCAAGAAGAAAAAGAAATCTATAATTATAAATCAGAAAATTATAAAAGAAAAAAATCTCACTGGCAAAGGCAAACATACAGTAAAGGTAGTGAATCAACCACTTATAAAGTTAGTAGGAAGGTTAAAAGATGAAAGTAGTAGAACAATCTATATTCACAATAAATAGTTAAGCCATATGCAAAATAAAAAGATGTAAAATATGATGTCAGAAACATAAACAGTATGTGAGAAGGTTAAAAATGTTGGGCTATTAGAATGCACTCAAACTTCAGATGTTAATCAATCTAAAATAAACATTTATATTGTTATATATGAACCTTATGGTAACCATAAACCAGAAAACTACAATAGATACACAATAAAAAAATGAAGAGAAATTAATCCAAACATAACACAAAAGAGAGTTATCAAATCACAAGGAAAGAGAGCAAGAGAAGACAGAAACAGAGAACTACAAAAACAACCAGAAAACAAAATGGAAATAAGTATGCACCTAATAATAATTGTTTTAAATGTAAATGGACCTAAATGCTCCAATCAAAAGACACTGTGGGGCTCAATGGATTAGAAAAAACAAAAAGTCATATATATGGTGATTACAAGAGACTCACTTCAGATCTAAAAACACACACAAACAAAGTGAGAGCATGGAAAAAAATTATTCCATGAAGATGTAAAGGGAAAGAAAACTGGGGTGGCAGTATTTATATCAGACAAAATAAATCTTAAAACAAAGATGTTAACAAGAGAAAAAGAAGGACATTGCATAATAATAAAGGGACCAATCCAACATGAAGATATAAAAGTTCTAAATATATATGCATCCAACATAGGGGTACCTAAATACATAAAGCGAACGTTAACAAACATAAAGGGAGAAATTGACAGTAATACATTAATAGTAGGGGATTAACACACCACTTATAACAATAGAGAGATAATTAATAAAAAAATCAGTAAGGACACATTGGCCTTGATGGACACACTGTTTTAAAAGATATATACATATATATGTGTATATATATATGTATATGTATGTATGTATATATATATAAAATAGTCCATTCAAAAATAGCAGAATACTCACTCTTTTCAAGTAAACATGGAACATTCTCCAGGATAAATCACATGCTATGTCACAATACAAGTTTCAATAAATTTAAGAAGATTGAAATCATATCAAACATCTTTTTTTTTAACAATAGTATGAGACTAGAAATCAATTACAAGGAAATAAAACTTCAAAAATCAAAAAAAATGTGGCAGCTGAAAATATACTACTAAACAACAAATGGGTTAGTGTAGAAATCAAAGTGAAAATCAAAAATACATAAATAAGTAGATAAACAATATTGATAAGCCTTTAACCAGACTCATCAAGAGAAAAAGACAGAGGACACAAATAAATAAAATAAGAAAAGAAAAAGGAGAACTTACAATTGATGGCACAGAAATGCAAACATTTATAAATGACTTCTACAAACAATTATAGGCAATAAAATGGACAACCTAGAAGAAATGAATAAATAGCTAAATACAAACAATTTTCCAAGACTAAATGAGGAAGAAATAGAAAATATGAAGAGAGTGATTACCAGTAATAAAAGTAAATCAATAATCAAAACACTCCCAACAAAACAAAAGTCCAGAATCAAATGGTTTCACAGATGAATTTTACCAAACATTTAGAGGAGAGTTAATACCCATTATTCTCAAACTACTCCAAATACTGAAGAAGAAGGAATACTTCCAAACTCCTTCTACAAGGTCAGCATCACCCTGATACCAAACCAGACAAAGACACCACAAGAAAAGAAAACTATAGGGAAACATTGCTGAACATACAAAAACCTCAAAAATATTAGAAAAACAAATTCAACAGTACATTAAAAGAATCATACACCATGATCAAGTGGGATTTAAGACAGCAATACAAGGACAGTTCAATATCTGCAAGTCAAGCAATGTGATACACCATATTAACAAAATGAAGAATAAAAATCATATGATCATCTCAATAGACACACAAAAAAATCTTTGATAAAATTCAACATCCATTTTTGATAGAAACTCTCAACAGCATGGGTATAGAGGGAACATACCTCAAAATATTAAAGTCTATATATGACAAAATCACAACCAGCATCATACTAAATGTTAAAAAGCAGAAATAATTTCCCCTAAGATTAAGAACAAAACAAAGATGCCCATTCTCTCCACTTATATTCAACATAGTATTGGCAGTACTAGCCACAGAAAACAGACAAGAAAAAGAAATAAAATAAATCTAAATTGGGAAGGAAGAAGTAAAACTAGTAAAGCTCTCACTGTTTGCAGATGACGCAGATGACATGATACTATATATATATATATAGTATATAAGGTTATATATATATATATATATATATATCCCTAAAGACTTCCACAATAAAACAAAACAAGACTGTTAGACCTAATAGCTGAATTCCATAAAGTTGAAGGATACAAAATTACTATAAAGAAATCTGTTGTGTTTTCTGTACACTAAAAAAAAAAACTCAGAAGGAGAAATTAAGAAAACAATCCCTTTTAAAATTTCATCAGAAAGAATACCTAAGGAAAATAATCTAACCAAGGAGGTGAAAAACTTGTACCTGAAAACTATAAGATACTGAGGAAAGAAATTGAAGATGGCACAAATAAATGGAAAGATATACTGTACTCATGGATTGGAAGAATTAATATAGCTTAAATGACCGTACAACCCAGGCAATCTACAGTTTTAATGCAATTCGTATTAAAATAACAATGGCATACTTCAGAGATCTAGAACAAAGAATGCAAAAATGTGCATGGAACCACAAAATAACCTGAATAGACAAAGCTATCTTGAGAAAAAAGAACAGAGCTGGAGGTACCATACTATCTGACTAACTTCAAACTATACTACAAACCTACAGTAATCAAAACAGTGTTGTGCTAGAAAAAAACAGGCACATAAGTCAATGGAACAGAACAGACAGACCAGAAAAAAACTTAAGCACTTATATAAGTTAATCTATGACAAAGGAGGTAAGAATATACAACTGGGAAATGACAGCATCTTCAATGAGTGGTGCAGTGAAAACTGGACAGCTACATGCAGAAGAATAAATCTGTAACACTGTCTCATAACATACACAAGAATAAACACAAATTTGCTTAAAGACTTAAATTTAAGACATTAAACCTAAAATTCCTAGATGAAACATAGGCAATATGCTCTTTGACATAGTTCTTAACAATATTTTGGGGGATCTGACTCCTCAGGCAAGGACAACAAAAGCATAAATAAACTCATGGGACTACATGAAAGTAAAAATCTGTTTTGTAGTGAAGGAAACCATCAACAAAGCAAAAAGACAGCCTACTGAATGGGAGAGAACTTTTGCAAATTATATATCTGATAAGGAGATAATATATAAAATATACAAAGAACTCATACAACTCAACATCAAAGAAGTAAACAACACAATTAAAATTGGGCAGAGGACTTGAATACACATTTTTCCAAAGAAGAGAAACAGGGGAAAACACACACATGAAAATGTTTGTGCTCAACGTCACTAATCATCAGGGAAATGCAAATCAAACCACAATTACATGTTACCTCATACCTGTCAGAATGGCTATCATCAAAAAGAAAACAAATAAGTGTTGGTAAGGATGTAGAGGAAAAGGAACCCTCATGCACTGTTGGTAGGATTGTAAATTAGTGCAGCCACTATGGAAAACATTATGGAGATTCCTCAAAAATTAAAGATAAAACTACTAAATGATCCAGCAATTTCACTTTTGTGTATTTACCCAAAGAACACAAAAACACTAATCAAAAAGATATATGCACCCCTATGTTCATTGCAGCATAATGTACAATAGCCAAGATATGGAAGCAACCTAAGTGTTCATCCATAGAGAAATGGATAAAGAAGTTGTGGTATTTATATGCAACTGAATTTTACTCAGGTCATAAAACACATGAAGTCTTGCCATTTGTGACAACATGGATGGATCTAGAAGGTATCATTCTTAGTGAAACAAGTCAGACAGAGACAGTCAAAACTGGATGATATCACTTATATGTGGAATCTAAAAAAAAACAAAACAAATAAATAAACAAAATGAAAACAGACTCATAGATACAGAGAACAAAGGGGAAGTTGCCAGAGGGGTGGATGTGGTGGTTGGTAGATTAAGAAGTACAAACTTTCAGTTATAAAATAAATTTCATAGGGATGTAATATACAAAATAAGGAATATGATCTATCATGTTGTAATAACTTTTTGTGGGGACAGATGGTTGCTAGACTTATTGCAGTGATCATTTTGCAATGTGGTTAAATGTTGAATCACTATGTTGTACACCTGAAAATAACATAATATTGTACATCAACTATATTTCAATATTTTTAAAGTTTGGACCCCATTTACCAAAAAAAAGCCTTAGTATGGTCTACAAGGCTGTATATAATCCTCACCACCTTATTCCTTGACAGCCACACAACAACACTCATGTTACCTTAATAATAAATTATTGCTTCCGCACATTAAGCTGTTCCTTATCTTTGTGCCTTTGCTCATCATCTTCCTTCTGCCAAAAACACAGTTCCCTGATTATCTGGCTGTCTAAATTTTCTTGTATCCTTAAAAACTCTATTCAATGATCAGCTTCACTGGAAAGTTTCCCAGGGCTATCTAGGGTCATGCTATGTGCTACTTCTCTGTGTTTCCCTAACACCCAGGACATACTCATATCTTTGCACAAGTAATTATCTGCACATGTATCTCTTCTCTTCAGCGAGGATGGAAGACTCACTTATTCACCTGGGTATCCCTGCTTGGGTAATATTTTAAAGTAATTGTTCAATATAAATTTGTTAAAGTAATATTAAAAAAATTACAGTAGACAATGTGCAGGATCTCATCCTGCAAATCATGCTGAGGTTTGTGAGAATATGCTGGGTCAATTGTTTTCTGAGCTTAGATTGAAGACATCATTTAGACATATCAAATATTCATATTGTTATTTTATTGAATTTGCAATTAACATATCCATTTCCACAGTCACTGGGAAAATATGCTCTGTTTCTCTGTGTGGTGGTTGATTTACTGCACCCTGCACTGTTTCCTGGTTACCTCTGCTAATGCTTGATATTTCTACCTGTTATACAAGAATTCTTATGTAAGTTTCCAGGCATAAGCAGGAGGATCTAGGGTGGATTTAAACTAAATCAATTTAAATAGTAGTTATAAACCACGATTTAGATCACTTGTGACAAAACCTAGGCTCAATCATCCTTCCTCCACCTTGTGCCCACCTACTTTTTGATGAAACCTTAATGCATGTGCTTCCAGATCCAGACACACTAAGAGTTATATTTAGAAGACTGTAAATCATTTTTGCACATTTAAACAAGCAATGCTTAAACTTTATTTTAAGGTAATTAGCAAACCAAATTGTATCTGTTTTTTTTTTTTGGTTATCAGATCAAACACTCTAAAGTTAACAGTCTTGTCTCATTCCAAATTTTTGCTATTTAACATAAACTAGATTATTCTGCTCCTTGGTTATTCCCCATTTTATTAAGTGTTTGAGCAATTTCTGTGTTCTTTTATAATTATAGCAAATTTTGTCCAGGAGTAATTCTACCACCAATCAATATTATTTCCATATGTTATCCAAATTTGACTTGACTAAGGTAATCAGTCTGTCAGGACTGAGTTTTTCCAGTGTTTCATTTCTATATGCCTCAAAAGTAGTTCATACCATTTTTTTTCTCTCAATAGACAAGAGAGATCTTGCCTCCTTCTATACTTAACAACTTCATTTATATTCTCAGTTTCAATTATTCCTATCTCCCTACCTTATTCACAGAACCTGAGTTGTTCACCTACCTCCCACACCACCCAAGAGTTCCCATATGCATTCGAAGAGTCCAGACAGGCTTGATTCAGGTACCTTTCTTCCCTTCTTAATGAAACAAGAACATGCCATTTAAAATGAGAAATTTTATTTATTTTTTTACATAAATACAGATTGGGTGAGTTATTACTTCCAAGTGAGCATGAGCCAAATGTTGACTTGCATGTCCCAAATGTAAGCTTTTTGCTGCTTGTTTATTAGTGAATTAGAAATGAAATACATCTTCCTATTTTATCCTCATTTTCCAATTTGTCTGTTTAGCATATATTGTATCAAGAGGGATCATATGGGCAAAAAAATATTAAACCTATAGAAAGATAGTCTATTATGAGAAAGATCAATAACAAATATTCATTGATATCCCTGTATGAAAGAAACAGGCTTAGCCTTAAGATATGTAATAGATTCCTCAATTGGACTGAATTTTTCACCTTCTCCTTATTCACAGCTTTGCCATATGACCTTTCTGTGTCTTCCACCTCCATGGTTAAATGTTTTTCACCACTACTTGACTTTGGGTTTGATTGTGTGACTTATTTTGGCCAATGGAATGTTAGCAAATATGATATAAGCAGAGACTTGAAAAGTGCTCACTCTTTTGAGCATATACTTCACTTATACTAAGTGAAGTAAGTCAGGCAGAGAAAGACAATTATCATATGATATCACTTATATGCAGAATCTATTAAAAAAAGATACAAATGAACTTATTTACAAAACAGAAACAGACTCACAGACTTAGAGAACAAACTTATGGTTACCAAAGGAGAAAGGTGGGGGTGTGATAAATTGGGAGTTTGGGATTTACATGTACACACTGCTATATTTAAAGTAGATAGCCAACAGGGACCTACTGTATAGCACAGGGAACTGTGTTCAATATTCTATAATAACCTAAATGGGAAAATAATTTGAAAAGAATAGATACATGTATGTGTATAGCTGAATCACTTTGTGTACACCTGAAACTAACACAACATTGTTAATCAACTATACTCCAATATAAAATAAAAATTAAAAAAATAAAAAAGAAACAAAAACTCTAGGTAGCTAATTTGTTTAGAATTCACCAAGTCCAGATGCCCAGTTTACTCAGTGTTTCTAAAATTAATCATTTACTGGGGTATATTTTAGTGTCATAATATTCATGAGAGACTTTGGTATACAACCAGAATGTGTCTAGTTTACTCACTTTATAAGATCAGCAAACCTCCAATCATTTCCTTTAATTCTGTTCTTCTACATCTAAACTTCCTTTATTTGTATTTTTAATGCCAAAGTTTATAGCATTTACATTATATTTCATAATTAATTATGTGTTCTGTGCTTTGTCTATATGTTTATTTTAAGCAATGAGAATCAATGAAGTATTTGTTTTGTTATGACTATGCTTACAAGATTTACTATGTAGTTAAATATTATATTATTATTGCAATAACTTTCTTATACATCTATTGCTTTTTCTGGAGTTTTAAATTACATTTTTACTTGTTTGTATTTAATACTGTGTTAATTTGAAGGCTTGAATTGATGAAAAGTGTTTGTATGAATCATAGATCTTATCCAACACCATATTTTGGTAATGATAAAAGGGTTATAGATGAGTGCCAGTCATGATCAAAACATTATTTTCCCATAAGAATCCTAAACCATCATATGCAAGCTTTGAAAAATATCCCTTTCTCCTGTATTAAGATTAACTTTCATAGTAACAGATACAACTTGAGCAACATAGACAGAAACATTGTCTACAAAAGAACAATTTCCATTTCAATACGCCTCCCTTTTATACCCTATCAATTATTTAGCTATGCCCCATAATTTTATAAGTCCAGATATACCTACAATAAGCACTCTAGTCAAGCAAGGTGTATCCTGCTAGAAAGCTTTTACAGGAAAGGGACTTCCAGGTATCTTGGCTCTAGTAATGCCATTTACATCTTTCCAAGTATGACAGCTCAAGCCCATTAGCAGGTTTACAAGAAAATGTTGTCTTGGTCACTCATTTTGCCTAACCCAGATGAGAAGGAATGAGTAAGAAGACTGCTGTTAACATTTTTCTTACAACATCCTTAAGATTTTTCAATTTCCAAAAGACTGTAACACATCTCTAGTCTAATTTCTTTCAGTTCCCACTCTCTGTTCTCTTATCCCCTCTAATGCCTCTATTCAGAAGACTTCCATCGACTTTTCAAGAACTTCCTAGGAAAGATTGTAAGAAAGATCAATATCCTGAGTTTTTTTCTTTAAAAATATTTGTATATTATCACATTTGATTGATATTTTAGCCTGGATACAGAAGTCTAAGTCCAAAATGAGTTTTCCCCAGAATTTTAGAGGCTACATAAAGGTATCCTTCAGCATATAGTGCAGCTAATGAGAAATATGATATATGTTTAAGTCTTATAACTCTATGGGACAGCTGTATGTTTGCAAAAGTGCAAGACTTGGGTTTTAGATGGAATGGAGTAAACATGAGTTCATTACTCCACTCTTTATTGCTTCATTTGTGGACTATCACAAATGACTGTCATCAATTCTTTGCTAGTTATTTTAGAAACAATTTATTTCTAGAGTCATATCAATTGACTACAATTAATTGGATATTTCACTGGCATTCCAGTGTACAGAGGGTAAAGCTTTACAGTAAAAGCTCACTTGGGGAGATTGGGGGAAAAAAAACAATACCATTTCTAACCACTTTGGTGTAATAAATAATGTGATAAATGTTTTACACCACTGTCATATAACCCTCACGGTAATCCTGAAGTTGGCTTATACTTGCATATACATTTTAATATCTTATTTCAGAAAAGGAAACTAAGCTTAAATTTGCTATTAGGTCACATAGATAATAGGCAGTTGAGGTAGAAATTAAACCCACAACTACCTTGCCTAGTGTCCACCCACTAGATTACATCCTTCTTTTCACACATGGAATTAAATGACCAATTTAAAATTCCTTCTAGTCTTCAATTTTTGCTAAGAACAACAATCTCTTAATTCTTGCCTGGATTACTTTTAGACATTCTTTTTCAGCCTGGATAAATCATTTTTCTAAGGATAACTTCTCAGGATCTGCTTCTGGTGGCCAGTAGATAATTTGTCGGTTCTTCATTCTAGCCAAATGCAGATGCTCATTATTCAAATATACATGGTAATGTCAATTTAATAATAAAAAAAGTTCACTTCAGTTTCTTCTTATAAATATTGATCATTCTAAGATTTTGACAATACAAAGCTAATAGTACTCAACAGAAATATTCCCTGCAAGCATACTGAGCTAAAAATGGCAAAATATAAGTAACCGTAACACAGTTCGCTGAGGCCCATTTCCCTGGCAGGATTGGCCTGCATTCCACAATACAAAGCTAACTGGAGAAAGGGAGACAAGCAGTATTGGCTACACAACATGTGGATTTCCAGGAAGAGACATAAAGATAGAAATTTAGCTGGAATGAATCAGGGAAGATATTCTGCTCCAGCACTTTATTAGATGTATGTTTTGAGCAAGGACTGGATTTTCTGAAGTAATAAAGCCATTATGACCCCAGGGAAGCAACATCCACTGCTGAGCTGTGAAGGTGTAGGTACAGTGGCCTACAGTGAAGTTCTAGCAGACCTGGTATGTTGAATCCAGGAGCAAACACACTCCAAGCTTTGAGGGGAAGGATTAGATTATGAATGGTGCCATTCACATGAGCAAGTTTTTCACATCATGATAACTCAGTAATTTTCATTATCTGTAACAAACTACAAAATTAAAATCTGGACCATGGTTTATGGATTTTACTATTGATTACACGTTTTAATTTAACTTTGCGCTAAAAAGTGCCTGTACTGCAAATATTTTCAGAAATGATACAAAGGGAGGATTGTGCCATCCAGAAATGATCCATGAAATGAATAACCTAGGACCATTCAGGTTACGAAGACATTAATTCAGGAACTGAATGTGTAAAATATCAAACCTTGTGCCTGGTGTAGAGTAACTCCACAACACATTTTATTTCCCTTTGACTCTAACTTGACTTTAAACTTTACAGTTTTATTCTTTGTTCATTTTTCTGACTCAGACAATTGCGGTGTTATGAGGTAGCATTTTTTTTCCCTCAAAAGTTTCTGCTGTATTACATTATATCTAACTGTTTCCTCAGTCTCTCCCAATGGCAGAGCAAAAACAAATAATCTAGATTAATGACAAGATTTCTCCAGCACTAAAAATATGATCATTAATTGTGAGACCTTAAGTTAGTGATCATCTATGTGTCACAGTTTCTTTTTTTTTTTTTTTCACAGTTTCTTTAATGCAGGCATATTAGTTATCTATCGTTGCATTAAAAATTACCCCAAAACTTACTGGCTTAAAACAATACACATTGCTATAGGTCAAGAATCTGAGAATGGTTTAACTGGGTCCTCAGCTTTAAAATATCTCACAATGCTGTAATAAAGATTCAACTGAGGCAGCATCTGCTTCCAAATTCATTTGAATGGTTGCTGCAGAATTAAATTCCTTGTGGGTTTTTGGATTCACATCCTTGGTATCTTTCTGGCTATTAGTTGGAAGCTGACCTCAATTCCTCGCCATTTGAGACTCTCCCACATAGCAGCTTGTTCATCAAAGAATCTACTAGTAAAACTGAAGTCAGTCTTTTATAACCTAATTATGGTTATGCTATTCTTTAGAAGTCAAGCCAGTGAGTCTAGCTCTCACTCAAGGAAAGTGTATCATACAAATGCATGAATAGAAGTAGTTGGTGATCACCAGGGGTCATCTCCGAGGCTGACTGTTATAATGAGTAAAGCACCTGTAAGGGTCTCTGTAACATATTCAGTGTTCAATAAATGTTAGCAGTTATTACTGCTAATAATAATAATCATGTGTTTACATAGTGCTTCCTTGTTGAACAAATTAAAAATTCAAATATTTTACATCATTCAAGTCTCAACAATATTAGATACATAGAATAGATATTATCATGCCTATTTTATAATTTGGAAAATGTTAGTTATTGGAAATTAATTGTGTGTTTGGATATGTGGTCTTGGGTTTGAAAAAAAATTTTCCAATGAAAAGAGAAGGAAGGCCCCAATATTGCCCAAGGATGGGCTTGTGGACTGGTACTCAGCACACCTGATGTTTCAGTTATCTATAGCTGTGCAGCAAACCAGTCTAGAACAGTGGTGGAAAACAAGGACTCATTTATTTACCTTACGGATCTGGGATTTGACTAAGCTCAGCAGGAATTTCTTACTTTGAGTCCCTCAAGCATTGGCAGTCTGATGTTACCATGGGCTGAGGTTATTATCCCCATGCTGTAGAGCCCAGGCTGGGCAGTCTAAAACAGCTGGGGCTCAAACAGCTGAGGTATCTCTCTGTCTCTCTGTTGTCTTTCCCCGTGGGCTTTCCCTATGGATTCCTCAGGACAGTTGGGCTTCTTAAGTGTTTGTTGAAAGCTCCAAGAGTGACTATTCTGAGATAAAGTAGCAGATGCTGCATGGCTTTTCTAACCTGACTTCAGATGTCACATGACATCATTTTCACTGACATCTATACTTTGGGACAGTCACAAAAAACAAGACCAAGTTCAAGGAGAGGGAACATAGAATCCACTTCTTCAAGGGAAGAATATTAAATAATGTTAAGGTTTAAGACCAGCACATCATGCTCGAGTAGGCTATTACTATAAAAAATTTAAAATGTCAACAATTCCCATCTTCTCTTTTCTGTGTTTCATCTTGGTTCCTTTTCCATATTTCTCTTCTTTACACTAACTAAGTTATACCTTTTAAAGATTTTTTTAGTATCCATTTTCATTCATTTCTCAAATTGTTTCTTGGCTCTAGCATCAGAATTGTCTAGTCACAGTGAAATGAGGAGAGTTTAAAGCATGAGAGACCATTAACTGAGGGCCATCATACCTTTGAGTCTCTATGCTTCTTTCATCATTTTCAGGCTTACATTTATTTCATCTTGCTCACCCTTATTACTCCTCCTTATCTCAAAGATCTAATGTATCAGTGAACCCATGGGAGGTCTTAAGCACACAGCATGTGTCTGTAACCAAGAGCTTACAAATTCATATTCAGGAGATTTTCAGAGCAAAGAAATGAGGAAAGAGAAAAAGGAAAGCCACTTTCTATGTAATTACAGACAGCATCACATTCACCGTGAGCGCATTTGACTTCTGTAAATTGCCAAAGTACCTTAAGCAAAAGCAAAAATGTGTCATTAAAACAATACATTTTAAACTCATTACCAAGCCTATTAAAGAGGAGTCACAGGGTTTTCTTGAGGTATTAAAACTTTCGTGTACCATGGGTATTAAACATAACATGTCTGCCTCAGCACAAGGAAGCAAATCACAGAGGATGGTGAAGATTCAGGAAGTCTTGATACTTGGCAGTCTAGGAAGTCTGTCATACTTTCAAGTTTCTTCATCTCTACCTCAAAATCTGCTCTGTTATTCTCTCCTCTCCACTTCTAAATAGAACACAGAAATCCTGTATTAATTGCAAATGATCTTCAAAGCAAGCATATACACATGACTCAGTAAATGCCCTTCAGCCAAAGACAACCAGGAACACACCTGTAGTCGAATAAGTTGGGTGTGCTGCAATGAGAAAAAGCATATCCCACGGGGCTTCTCAGTAAGAGAGTATTAGAAAAGAATGACATGATTTGGGATTGTGTGAGTTAGTTTTAAAGCGATTTAAAGGAAGCAAGGCTTTGCTCTGGCTTGTACGCTGTTATGAATTATGGTCAATTACATGACTGCTTATCATAATAACTCTTATCTAGAAGGAAAAAAGAATAGTCTGAGGCTAAAATTATAATTGGTACAGAAGAAGCAGTCAATCATTAGCTAGAGAAGGGATGTGTTTGGTCATTTTATGATTTGGACAATGTCCACGCTTTGTGTGTGTGTTCAGACCTGATTACAATGTAGTCTGGTTCTGATCACAGAGTAGCCTTGTCTAGCGTTATGTTCACTGAAATTGTTTATGTTCTACAGGTGAGAACAGGTGTGATATGTACAGCTGACAGTACCAGCCTCCAACTGTCAGGAACTTCTTTCTTCCCAATTTAGGCAAGATGCTCGATTTCATCTTCAGTTTTCTTCATGTAAAATGGGGTTATAAGAATAATAGTTGCTTAATACGAGTATTGAAGGGATAATACCTGCTTAATAGAATCCGTCTCTCGGGAGAAAAAGTGTGTGCATGAGAGAGAGAGAGAGGTAGAAAGAGTGCTCATTTAGGTAAAGCTCAAAAAATTTAAACCTTATCCCATCATTACTTTTTTAAAGAAATCCTTCCCATTCTATATCTGTTTCTTAATCTTTATATTGGGCTGATAAATTTTCTCTTATTTTTTTTGTCCTTGCAAATATATTTTCCTTTCCTTTTACATTTATTTTTTCTTTTCCATAAATAATTTTTATTTTGAAATAAAACGCATATATAGAAAAGTACACAAAACACAAAAGTGAAGGTCAACACACTGTAAATGCATAATCCCCAGACTGAAACGAAGAAAAGAAAGAAGAAGGGAAGCCTCCGCTGCCACCACGGCAACTCCTTTGTTCCATCCCCGTCCCAATCATCTTCTCACTAAAGGTAGCCACCATCCAGAATTTTATGGTAATTATTTAATTTACATAAATTGTTTTTATAGCTCTATCTCTGTTACTATACTAGATGTGTGGTATCTTTAGTTGGTTTTGAATATCATAGCTGTTCTTAAAGGAAAAGGTCAAGTGTATTAGTAAGTTTCTTTGAGTGTGGATATCAAAGAACAAGTAGGAAAATTGAGGAAGGACGTCTGTAAATGTGATTCCAAAAAGTACCAGCCCAAGATGAGGAAATGGGGTTTACTATCAGAATCTCCAGTAATTTTGCCTGTTCCTTCAAGTTATTAATACTTAGGTCTTCTAGTCTGTCTCTTTATCTGCTACTGGGAAAAGTTCTTATATCATCATTTTCACTTCAGTACAAATGTGTATACTACAGGGTGAATGTAAATTAATATTCCTTCTTTTTAAAATATTTGTATTTTAAATATTTACTCTTTTTATATTTCTGTTGTTGGAATTTTAGGAATCAGTACCTAGAAAGGTTTCCTTGGCAACCCTAATATCATATGACACTGATCTATTTCTATATTACTTTGAAAAATGACACTTTTTGACTGATGGTGGGAAAGTCTGCTCTGGAAATAAGTAGGCTTGAATCCCAGGCCCAGGTCTAACTGTATGATTTTGATGAAGTAATTCCAATGTGCTTGTCCTATCATTTGACTAGAGTCTGATAAGTATCATCTCAATTTTAAGAGCCTGGGAGCTAGTGATATAAGGTGCTAATCCTGCCTTCAAGGAGCCCTGAGTTAGTAAGGGAGACAAGTAATCAAGTTGCCAATTTAAGCACAGTATTATTTGTGATATGAAAGAAATGGTCAAAAAATGCCACAGAGAATCAAAATGAAGCCACTGGAGGATAAAGGGATGGGAAATTAGATAAAGGTGATCAAAAGGTACAGACTTTCAGTTATAAAACAAATAAGTATTAGGGATATAATGTACAACACGGTAAAGATAATCAGCTCTGCTGTATGTTATATATGAAAGTTAAGAGAGTAAATCCTAAGAGTTCTTATCACAAGGATTTTTTTTCTTTTCTATTTCTTTAATGTCATATCTATATGAGATGATGAATGTTCTCTAAACATTTTTTGGTAATCATTTCATGAATGACATAAGTCAAATCATTATGTTGTACATCTTAAACTTACACAGTGCTGTATGTCAATTATTATCTCAATAAAACTGGGAAAAAATGAAGCCACTGGACCCTAACTCAGAGATGAGAGAAGACTTCTTAAGGAAGATCAACTTTAAAGGTCCTGGACGAATTAACCTGGTGAAGAAGGGGAGAGAAGAATTCTAGGTAGTGAAAATATAAGTAATGAAATAATGCATAACAAATTGTAAGTAGTTGATAATGTGGTTTTATCTGTAAACTGGAGATGGACTAGTGGTTTTATTTGTAAATTGAAGTTACAGAGTTATGGTGGCTAAAGAGAGAAATGTGCCTGTTACATTAATCTTTGGGTCATGAAAGTAATAGTGAGCGATTGAAGGGTATGTAATAAAGGAGCTTAATAATAAACTTGGAAAATAAATTTTGCAGAGGCAGGGTGATTAATCCAGTGTTAGACATGTTCATTTTGATTGTTCTGATTAGAGATTTAATAAATATTTCCTGTTGGAAGGAAGAGGGAAGGAAGGAAGGAAGAGAGGGAGGGAGGGAGGGAGGGAGGGAGGGAGGGAGGGAGGGAGGAAGGAAGGAAGGAAAGAAAGAAGGAGAGAGGGAGGGAAGGAAGGGAGGGGCTATCTAGGGCTCTGGATCTTGACTTTGAACTACCTAATTAGACGATGTTAGTATATAGACATTGCTTGAAGTCATGAAAATAAGCATTATTTAGAAAGTAAGAAGAGGAGTATCAGACCTCCCTTACCAGATGTGAAGGCATCACTGGGGATATTGTAAACCTCTGCAGCATTGTCCTTAGTCCTAATTTGAAAATAAGACTACAGTATCTGAAGTACTGAGTTTGAATACAAAAACCTGAGGTATATTATCCTACAGAATTGCTAAGTCCATTGTGTGGCTAATGTCTAAAGTTCTTATAGGGGTGCCCAAGAGGTATGAGTAAGAGTGTCAATTGCAGTAGGGTTTCTAATTTCAAAATATTAGAGGAAAAATATCTTGATGTCTATCAATAAGACAAAGATAAGCATATGTATTTTAATATAATTATCAAAGGATAGTCAGTAAAATTAATACATTAGAGTTACATGTATTAACATAAAAACATCAAAAACAGTGATATGTCTTGTAAGATACCAATTTATAATATGAAAACATAGAGAACTGTATTATATATTTTATATTGATATCTAAATCTTGATATCTGTCATAAAAACATGATAGAAATATAAACTCCAAAATCATGATATAATTATTTTCTGAATTGAGAGGGAGGAAGCATGAAAGTTTCAACTGTACTGTAACCTTTTAGTTCTTTTTTTAAAAATATTGATTTAATAAGTCAAAATGTTAACATTCAATACTGATAAACATTCATCATATTGTTTTGCAGGCTTCAAGCTTTATATATCATGCACAATATATTATTCTCCAACTTACTATATTCACTCACTGTTTTGTTTTTGAGATTTATCTGTGTAGGAGTCATATTATTCCCTGTTATTTCCAGTATTTTAAAAATATTTCATAAAAATACTTTTAAGAGAGCAAGGAGAGGGGATGAATAAAAACATACACAATAACTAAAGAGAATGTGAACCTGGAAAAATTATCTGAGACTTGGTTCTGAGTTTGGTGCAGTTAATTTTATAATAGCCCCAGCATCTGGTGAGTTTCTACCAGGAACAAATCAGCAGGCTGACTGTGCAGATATCATCCCACGCATACCATCCCTCCACTCATTCCTCTCTAAAGCTAAGTGGGTCTAAGTACTCTGGAACATTTCTGATGTGGAAAATGTTTCTTTGCAATTATCCTTCAGTTCATCACCTTCACCTTGGACCTGGAAAGGCAGTAGCCCCACCAGAAGTCCCTCACTTTCTCTATAACCTATAATCTATTTTTGACCTCTAATATCACAACCTACTATAAGGGAGGGACTGAAAAGCTTGGCTTTAATCATCTATAACAGAAGGAAGGGGGAGATGTTAATAATTCTTATTGATTGGGGAAATTAAGGCCATGGAGTCAAAGTGTTGATAATCAATGTCACAATAAGTGTCCAAAGAATGCATCCTACACACTTATGTATAGATTACTAGTAAGAATATGTCTGCAATAGAATCAGAACTTTGCTTTCATTCATCTGCTTATTTCTGTGGTCTGGTAGACATAGTCCATACACTGCTCTGTGGTATGATAAAAGATATCTTTGAGGTATCTCTGAGTTACCTATACTTCCTCCAGGTACTAGCCTGCTTGAAAGTTATTAGTAGTTCTACGAATTGTAAGAAAATATCAAGGTTAGAACCCATAGATGCTCTGAAATAAGTTGTTACAGACAAAAGGAAAGTAATAAGTTGTTTTAGGCAAAATCAACTATGGTGAAGCAGGTAGACAATCACATTGTTAGTAGTTGGTATAAAAGTCTGTACACATGTACAAAGTTGAAGAGGTTTTAAAACTAACATCGGAATGGCGTGTTTCAGGGACCATTTAATTTTGGGTTTGGGGCATCAAATTTGTTGAATATTTACAATAGACATTGAATAGCTCCATTTAAAACTGCAATGAAAACTTAGGGTCACAGATTCATGCCCTTAGGGGAAAATAATGCTATTGATATAGAGCAGTAGAACTCAACTGGGAGTGATT
The DNA here is from genome assembly GCF_963455315.2 of Globicephala melas. Lineage (NCBI taxonomy): Eukaryota > Metazoa > Chordata > Mammalia > Artiodactyla > Delphinidae > Globicephala > Globicephala melas. The sequence goes on from NC_083325.1 coordinate 19,075,806, forward strand.
TTTCCCCGGAAATGCCCCCAGGGGATATTTGGCAATTTAGCAATGGAAACATTTTTCGTTGCCACATATTTGGGGATGAAGGAGTGCTATTGCTATCTTGTGACTGGAAGTCAAGGATGGTGATAAACATCCTACAATGCACAAAACATCCATGACCACACCCACACACACCCACACACACACCAAATGGTCATCTGACCTAAGATGTCAATAGTGCCAGGACTGAGAAACCATAATGTAGAACATAATGGTGGCTAGAGCAAGGTAGGGCTTGTGCAAATCTTAAGGCTTCTATCACCACAAGGTTGTTATATTTATTGTAAAATAACTATAAGTCAAAATAGAAACGTTATGTGCATACTTTCTCTTGGATCCCTAAGGTGGTCCTTTCCTTGGACAAAGTTGTCATATGATGCCAAGATACTGAAGTATCCCATATCAATCATGGAACCATCGTGAGCCCCTTTTCAAGGACTTAACCTAGACTGTGGTTAGAGGCATCATGGCCTTGAGTGAGGACATCCATAACCTAAATATAGCTCAATTGCCCATCCTTTAGACCAGATCATCTCAGCCTTCATTGTCATAGAGGGTGGCTTTGATAAACCTGAGTCTTGGCTTCTTCAAAATGTCTAAGCATATCAGTGCCTGCCTACTGCCTATTTCAGGTAATTTCTCTTAGTTGAAGTTAAGAATTAGATTTGCTGTCTGAAGACACCCTGCCCACTTTTTTCACTTTCTAGGTTATGATATCTAAGTTATGATACACTCAAACAACTCGAAGATTGTCCCACAATTCACCTGGCGTGGGGTGTAATTTGGCATCAGTCTCAGTTGTTACACATGGGTACTATTGCCCTCATTAAGATGTCCCAAAAGCAACACTAATGGTCAGCAGATCCTGTTTCCAAAGTAGTTAGTCTTTTCTGGGGTCAGCTTTCTGGAAGTGCTGACATGGAGATGGTGGTCATTTAACCAAGTATTTTCCCAAGCCATGGCCTCCCACAATAGAGGGATAACTGAGTTGTTTCACTTTTGGTAAAGACAGGGGTAGGATAAACAGAATCTGAATTACTGGAAGAGTATAACCATGTTAAGGAACAAGATGAATCCTCTAGCTTTATTATCACAGTTACCTAGGTAGTTTGTCCAAAGAAATGCAAGATGAGCTGTTGGCAGTGCCAAGAGAAATCTAAGAACTATTAGATGTTTTTCACTGAACTTAAGTTTTGTACAAATTTTAACACTTATTTGAAGCATCCAGATGACATAAATATTAAAGGGATTCAACAATTTTTTTAAAGTTTATGTTTATCTCACAGTTTGCATAAAGATGACACTAAGAAAACTATTTAGACCTTCCACAACTAGTAACCTTCTGAGGACAGAGTCCAATTATGCATTAATGTAAGCCCAACAACATATAATCTTTGGAAGACAGCTTTGTTGATGGATATGCCATGTTTCAGGATGATGGGGAAACAAGACAAATCAAGTGGGGAAAACACATTTCTCCTCCAAAATAGACAAGGTTGTAGGTGCTCAAATGCCCACCCCTGCAATACCTTTTCACACAACTGAACCAGTACAGAAGGTCAGAAATGCACATGAAAAGGAGCAGTCCTCTTAAGTAGTAACTAAACAGAGGTCTTCTGTTTAGTTAGGAGGAGAAGCAAGTAATGAAACCCAGTTAGCAGACTGGGTCAAGATTTTGTGGAACACATTATTTTTGCATTCATAAAGAAAGAGAATGCACTTGGAGCAAACGTGCAACTCACAAACTGTATCAGTCACACGATTACGTCAGTGAAGTAGGTCACCTCTTCTACCTCCAAATTTGCAAATATCTTCTACTGCATTTTGGTATATTTGCTTAACAGATATTTAGCACCCTTTATATATTGGGCACTGGACCTAGCACTGTACATACCTTTTATTTATTTGTTTGTCTGTCTCATTCTTAATCTATACGTTACTTTTATTGAAATATAGTTGGCATACAATATTTAATTTCAGTTGTACTATATACAGATATAACATTTGCATACATTATGAAGTAATCACAAGTCTAGTAACCATCTGTACACAATATAAAGTTATTATAATATCATTGACCATATTCCTTATGATGTACATTATTTCCATGAGATTTATTTATTTTATAATTGAACATTTGTACCTCTCAATCCCCTTAACATATCCCCATAGCCCTCCCCCGGCAATCACCTTCTTTTACTCCGTATCTATGACTGTGTTTTCCCTTTTTGTTTTTGTTTGTTTTATTTTTAAGATTCCACATATAAAGGAAATAATATGATATTTGTCTCTCTCATCTGACTTATTTCACTTAGCATGATATCCTCTATATCTATCCAGATTGTTACATATGACAAGATTTCCATTCATCACCTGTAGATGAACTCTCAATTTCTTTCTGTATCTTGGCTATTGTAAATAATACTGCTATAGACAGTGGGGGCATATATCTTTTAGAATTAGTGTTTTTATTTTCTTTGGGTAAATACTCAGAAGTAAAATTGCTGGGTCATTTTTAATTTTTTGAGAAACCACCATAATGATTTCAATAGTGGCTGCAGAAGTTTACAGTCTGACGAACTGTGCACAGGTGTTCCATTTTCTCCACATCCTGCCAACAGTTATTTGATGTCTCTTTGATGATAGCCATACTGACAGAAGTGAGGTGATACTTAATTGTGCTTTTTATTTGCATTTTCCTGATGATTAGTGTTGTTGAGCATCTTTTCATGTGTCTGTTATCCATCCATGTGTCTTCTTTGGAAAGATGTCTATTCAGTTTCTCTGCCAGTTTTTAATCAAGTTGTTTATTTTTTGGATGTTGAGTTATATGAGTATTTGTATATTTTGGATATTAACCCCTTATTGGGTACATCATTTGCAAATATCTTCTCCCATTCAGTAGGCTGCCTTTTCATTTTGTTAATTGTTTCCTTCACTGTGCAAAAGTTTTTAGTTTGATGTAGTCCCATTTGTTTATTTTTGCTTTTGTTTCCCCTGCCTGAGGAGCCATATCCAAAAAATATTGCTAGGACCAATGTTAAAGAGCATACTACCTCAGTTTTCTTCAAGGAGTTTTATGGTTCGTGGTCTTACATTTAAGTCTTTAATCCATTTCGAGTTTCTTTATTGTTAATTTTGCAGGTGAGAAAAAATTCTAACTTTATTATTTTGCACATAGCTCTCCAGTTTTCACAACACCATTTAATGAAGAGGCTTTCTTTTCCCAATGTATATTATTGCCTTCTTTGTTGTAGATTAATTGACTATGTAAATGTGAATTCATTTTGGGGTTCTCTAATCTGCTCTATTAAGCTATGTGTCTGTTTTTGTGCCATTACCATACTGTTGTGATTACTATAGTTTTGTAGTATAGTTTGAAATCAAGAAGTGTGATACTTCCAGATTTGTTCTTCTTTATCAAGGCTGCTAGCTATTTTATTCTTTCTGATTTGAATGTAAATTGAATTGTTTCCTTAATTTATCTTTCTGATATTTATTACTAGTGTATAGAAATGAAACTGATTTTTGTATATTAATTTTGCATTCTGCAGTTTTACCCAATTCATTGATGAGTTGTTGTAGTTTTCTGGTGGCATCTTTAGGATTTTCTATGTATAATATCATGTTATCCACAGGTAGTGACAGCTTTACTTCTTCCTTTCCAATTTGGATTCATTTTATTTCTCTTTCCTGTCTAATTATTATGGTTAGTAATTCCAATACTGTGCTGAATAAAAGTGACAAGAGTAGGCATCCTTGTCTTGCTCCTGACCTTACAGGAAATGTTTTCAGCTTTTACCATTGAGTATAATGTTAGCTGTGGTCTTACCATGCATAGCGTTTACCACCTTGAGGTATGGTCTCTCTGTGTCCACTTTCTGGATAGTTTTTATCATAAGGGGATGTTAAATTCTGTCAAAAAAATTTATTTTTGCAGCTATTTTGATGATATATAATTTTATTCTTCAATTTGTTAATATCATGTATCATATTGATTGATTTACAGATATTGAACCATTCTTGCATCTCTGGGATAAATCCCACTTGGTCATGGTGTATAATATTTTTAATGTACTGTTGGATTCAGTTTGCTAATAATTTGTTGAAGATTTTTGCATCTATGTTCATCAGTGACATTGAGCTATTGGCCTGTAATTTCCTTTTTGTGTTATATCTTTGTTTTGATTTTTTATCAGGGTGGTTCTGTCCTCACAGAAGGAGTTTGGAAGCAAATTCCTTCCTCTGAAATTTTTGAAAAAGTTGGAGAAAGATAGATATTAACTCTCTTCTAAGTATTTGATAGAATTCACCTGTGAAATCATCTTGTTCTGGACTTTTGTTTGGGGAGAGTTTTTTTTATTACTATCATTATTATTATTGTTTCAATTCAATTATGGTTAATTGGCCTGTTCATATTTTCTATTACCCTCTGGTTCAGTCTTAGCATAGTTGTCTGTGGTAATCTCTTATGATCCTTTATATTTCTGTCGTGTTGGTCATAACTTCTCCTTTTGCATTTCTGATTTTATTGATTTGAACCTCTCTTTTTTATTTCATGATTCTAGCTAAAATTTTATCAATTTTGTTTATCTTTTCAAAAAACTAGCTCTTAGCTTCATTGATATTTTCTATTGTTTTATGAGTTTCTATTTTATTTGTTTCTGCCCTGATCTTTATGATTTCTTTCCATCTACTAACTTTGGGTTTTGTTTGTTCTTCTTTTTCTAGGTCATTTAAGTGTCAGGTTAGGTTGTTTATTTGAGCTTTTTCTTGTTTCCTGAGGTAAGTTTGTATTGTTATCTGCTTCTCTCTTAGAACTGCTTTTGCTGCATCCTATTAGTTTTGGATAATTGTATTTCCATTTTCATTTGTCTTCAGGTATATTTTGATATCCTCTTTGGTTCCATCAGTGACCCATTAGTTATATAGCTGTTTAGATGCCAAAAGTTTGTGGTTTTTGTAGGGTTTTGTTTTTGTTTTTGTTTTCTAGTTGACTTCTAGTCACCTACCTTTTTGGTCAGAAAAGATGCTTGATATGATTTCAGGCTTCTTAAATGTATTGAAACTTGTGTTGTGACCTAGCGTGTGATCTATCCTGAAGAATGTTCCAAGTGCATTGGAAAAGATTCTGCTGCTTTTGTATGGAATGTTCTCTCTCTCTATATATATACATATATATATCTCTACTGTGTTCATCTCGTATAATGTGTCCATAAGGCCTGTGTTTCCTTATTGATTTTCTGTCTAGGTGATCTGTTTTTAGATGTAAGTTTGGTGATAATGTCCCCCATTACTATTGTATTTCTGTCAATTACTTCCTTTAATATTGTTAATATTTTCTTCATGTATTTAGGTGCTCCTGTGTTGGATGCATATATATTTACAATTTTATGTCTTTTTGTTGAATTGATGCCTTTATCATTATGTAATGTCCTTCTTTGTATTTTGTTACAGTCTTTGTTTAAAAGTCTATTTTGGCTGATATATGTAGTGCTACCCAATCTTTTATTTCCTTTTTATTTGCATGGAATACCTTTTTCCATCCCCTCACTTTCAGTCTATGTGTTTATCTGAAATGAATCTCTTATAGGAAGCATATATATGAGTCTTGCCTTCATTCAGCCACTCTATGGCTTTGGATTGGAGCATTAATTCTATTTCTATTTAAAGTAATTATTTATAGGCATGTGTTTACTGCCATCTTACTAATTGTTTTGTAGTTGTTTCTGTAGTTCTTTGTTGTTCTTTTCTTATTTTGTTCTCTTCCCTTGTAATATGATGACTATATTTAGTGTTATATTTGGATTCCTTTGTCTTTTTTGTGGTTATCTAGTATAGGTGTTTGGTTTGTGGGTTCCACAAGGTTTATATATAACTAGATAGATATATAGATAGATAGGTAGATAGATAGATAGATATAGATATGATCATTTTAATATAATGATCTCTTAACTTTGAACTACCTTATATTTTTATTTCTTCCCCTCAGTTTAGTATTTCTGACACCATAATTTACATCTTTCTGTTTTTTGTATCCCTCAGCTATTTATTATAGCTATAGATGATTTTACTACTTTTGTCTTTTAATCTTCCTACTAACTTTATAAATGATTAATCTACTACTTTTGCTGTATGTTTGCCTTTACCAATGAGACTTTTCCTTTTATAATACTTATATTTCACTTGTGTCCCTTTATTTTCTTTTTAGAGAAGTCAACATTTCTTGAAAATGTTGTATAGTACTGCTGGACTCTTTTACTCTTGTCCACAAAACTCTTATATCTCCTTCAAATTTGAATGATAACCTTGCCAGGTAAAACATTTTTGGTTTTAGGTTTTTCCTTTCATGTCACTCTTTTCTGTATTGCAAATTTTCTGCTGAAAATTTAGTTGACAGTTATATAGAAGTTCCCATGTATGTAATTAGTTGCTTTTCTTTTGCTTCTTTTAAGATTCTCTCTTAATCTCTATTTTTGCCACTTTACTTGTAATGTGCCTTGGTGTGGACTTTTTTTATTTCATCTTGTTTGGGACTCTCTCCTTTCTAAACCTGGATGTCTGTTTCCTTTCCTGTGTTAGGGAAGTTTTCAGCTATTATTTTTTAAAATATTTTTTCTGTCCCTTTCTCTCCTCCTTCTGGGAACCCTAAAATACAGATGTCAGTAGTATGCTTGATGTTTTTCCAGAGGTGTCCTAAACTATCCTTATTTTTTAAAATTATTTTTTCTTTTTTCTGTGCAGCTGGATTGATTCACTACTCATCTCTCAGATTACTGGTCCATTCCTCTGTATCATCTAAGCTACTACTTATTTCTTCTAGTGTATTTTTAGTTCAGTTTTTGTATTCTTTATCTCTGTTTTGTTCTTCTTTATATTTTCTAACTCTTTTTCTGAAATTCTCACTATTTTCATCCATTCTTCTCCTGAGTTAAGTGAGCATTTATGATCATTACCTTGAGATCTTTAATGGGTAAATTGCCTCCATCCACTTTGTTTAGTTCTTTTTCTGAGTTTTTTTCTTATTCCAATGTTTGGAATATCCTATGTCTCCTCATTTTGCCTAATTCTCCATATTTATTTCTACCTACTAGGTAGCTCAGTTTTATTTTTCTACCTTGGAGAAGTAGGCTTATGTAGGAGAAGTCCTATGGGTTCCAGTAGCATGCTCTCCTTTGGTCATCAGAGATATATGTCCTAGGAGTGCACTCTATGTGTGCTGCATGTACCCTTCTGTTTTGACAGGGCCAACTACAGTGGTGATCCTTGTAGGTAAGGCTGGCCCCCATCCAGTTGGCTACAAGGCCATGCCTTAAGCCCTGGCTGTGAGTAAGCTGGATAAAGTAAGATCTGGAAGGCTGGGTAAGTTTCCTTCATGGTTGGCTTCTCTCTGAGATCACACAGGGATGTTGCTGGCCCACTGGTTGTGAACATGCCTGTCTGTGGGGCTGTAGAGAGGCTCAGGGCTAGTGGCAGCAGGCTGGAGAAGGGGTCCAAATCCTTGTGTGGCTCTCTCCATAGCCTTTGGGGGCTTGGGGCATGTGCTATCCTGCTGATGGATAAGTCCATTCCCTACACAGCTGTCCATATGCTAGCTCACTGTTGGGTGAATAGGTCCCCAGCACAATCAATAGAGGGAGGATTCCAAACTGGCACTTGCCAGCACTAGTGTTATCATGTTACAATGATCTTCCCAAAATACCTGCCATCAACATCATTGCATGTATCATCTTTTTAATTCTCAAAACAATTCCATCAAATAAATTGTAATAAAGTTCCAAATTAACCTATTAGGAAATGAAGCTCATAGCATTTATTTAATCTGCTGAAATTCACCCAATTCATAAATGGTAACACAGGGAGTCAAATACAAGAAGGCTGACTCTAGAGTCCATGCTCTTAATCTCTATGTTGTTCTTTCTATATACAAAAAGAGAAGGCTTAGCAGAGAAGACCTTGTTAATTCCTACACACAGAAAATTCTCTTACCCTGTGGTTCTTAAACTATTACTTAAGGGATCCATAGATCTCTGAGACCTTTCACATAATCTGTCACGTCAAAATAATGCATACAGGAGAAACCAATGAATTTTAATGTAAAAGTATGAAAAGCTCATTCATAGTGTTTCACTTCTATTTTGCAAATAATCTCTAAGAAACTATCATTTTTGAATCTTCATGTAATATTAAAGAGTATTTACAATTATCTAAAAGTTTGTTAAAATATTTAGTCAGTCATAAGTTGAATATAAAAGCAGATATTAAAATTTTAATTGTTTTTTTTTAATTAAGCCACATATGTCTTACACACCCTAATTGTATTTATGGCTTTATATAATCCCCTACTTTTTGGTATCTGTAACTTTCTTCTAGCCAATATAATATGGCAATGGTGATAGGATATTACTCCCATGATTCTATTTCATTATATACAACTTTTTCTTAGCAGACTGGGAAGAGAGAGACTCCCTTGCTGGCTTTCATGAAATAAGCTGCCATATTTTAAAAGAACCATATGGCAAGGAATTGCTATTGAGCTCTAGGAGCTGAGTGGCCCAGAGCCAACTGCCTACAAGAAAACAGGACTTCAGTCTTATAACTGCAAGGAAATGAATTTTGCCAACAACCCAAGTGATCTTTCCCAATTGAGTCTCCAGTTGGGAATGTAGCCCAGCAAAACTTTGTTTGCAGTGCTGTGAGACCCTAAGCAGAGAATCCAGTTGTGGACACCACATCCCCAGCAACTGTGAAATAACAGATGTTTATCATTTTAATAATCTGAGTTTGTGGTAATTTGTTATGCTGCATATGAAACTAATTCACCACACATTAAAGAGATTTGTAAAAATATATTTTTCATATTAACATGTAATGAATTCATTATTCTTACACTTAAATGAACAAATAAAATTTAAAAACACCGTGACTTTAATTTCTAACACAGTAAATATCAATAAATATAACATAAACAAAAATTATTTGTGAATCTTTACTCATTTAAGAGTTTTAAAGTATCCTTTGGCTAAGAATGTTGAGAACCACTGCTCTATTCTATCTTGTTTATTTCACTCTCCAACATTTTCTCCCTTCCTAGCACAAACACACTCTAGCCATAAAATAGCTTCTCTATTTTCCTAGTATGCTGAGTGTTTTGTTTCTTTATCATTGCCAAAACGAAATCAGAAATTCTCTTCCTATCTTTGCCTAGTGAAATCCTGGTCATCATTCAATGCCAAGTTCATACTACCTCCCATCCTGGGCTCAGAAAGCTGAATAACATAGCGGTTAAGTGCACAAGTACCTGAATTGCTACCTACTACCAGCCATGTGGCCTTTCACAAAGTATATAATTTCTTGGAGTTTCAGCTCTGTATTGTGGCAAGAAGATGTAACTCAATAGGGAACTGTAAAAATTTGATAAAGGGGAAGGTAATTGGGTTGTAATAATAATTAAATCAAGTAAATAAATCTACAATAATTAAAAGAGATAATTGTTTTTTTAGAACCTACTACTTACCAGAAAGAAAGAGCTTTACATGGCTTATTTTATTTGAACCTCATGAAATTCAACTACAATTATACCCATTTCACATATGAAAATTCCAAGATTTAGAGAGTTGAAGTATTGGGTAGGCCAAAAATTTTGTTCATTTGTTTCTGTAAGGTGGCTCTAGTAGCACTTAGTTGTCTTTAACTTCATTCAAAACAATTTTGTTAGATTGTATGTGACAGCTGTCATATCAGCATGCATTTAAAAAAATACTTATCAAAATTGGTGAATTTTTGTTTTTGTTTTTGCAGTACGTGGGCCTCTCACTGTTGTGGCCTCTCCCGTTGCAGAACACAGGCTCCAGATGCGCAGGCTCAGTGGCCATGGCTCACGGGCCCAGCCACTTCACCGCATGTGGGATCCTCCCGGACCGGGGCACGAACCCGTGTCCCCTGCATTGGCAGGCGGACTCAACCACTGCGCCACCAGGGAAGCCCAAAATTGGTGAATTTTTGCATAATCATTTTAACATTGAAGATGGAAGGAAAAAAGCAACATTTTTGGCATACTATGCTTTATTATTTCAAGAAAGGTTAAAATGCAACTGAAATACACTAAATGTGCAGTGTATGGAGAAGGTGCTGTGACTGATCAAATGTGTCAAAAGTGGTTTACAAAGTTTCTTGCTGGAGATTTCTTGCTGGACAATGCTCCACAGTTGGGTAGACCAGTTGAAATTGATAGCAATTAAATTGAAGCAATACTTGAGAACAATCAATGTTATGCCATATGGGAGATAGCTGACATACTCAAAATATACAAATCAAGCATTGAAAATCATTTGTACCAACTTGGCTATGTGAATTGCTTTGATGTTTGTGTTCCACATAAGTCAGGAGAAAAAAACTTTCTTGACCATATTTCCTCATGCGATTTCTCTACTGAAACGTAATGAAAACGTTCCATTTTTAAAACAAAGTGTGATGGATGATGAAAAGTGAGTACTGTACAACAATTCGGAATAGAAGAGATCATGAGGCAAGTGAAATGAACCACAAACAAGCACACCAAAGACCAGTCTTCATCCAAAGAAGGTGATGTTGTGTATATGGTGCGATTGGAAGGGAGTCCTCTATTATGAGCTCCTTTTGGAAAAGCAAACGATTGATTCCAACAAGTACTGCTCCCAATTAGACCAACTGAAAGTGGCAGTTGATGAAAGGCATCCAGAATTAGTCAATAGAAAATGCATAATCTTCCATCAGGATAATGCTAGACCACATGTTTCTTTGATGACCTGGCAAAAACTGTTAGAGCTTGGCTGGGAAGTTCTGATTCATCTGCCATATTCACCAGACATTGCATCTTCGGATTTCTATTTATTTAGGTCTTTACAAAATTCTCTTAATGCAAAAAAATTCAATTTCCTGAAAGACTGTAAAAGGCACCTAGAACAGTTTTTTGCTAAAAAAGATAAAACGTTTTGGGAAGATGGAATTATGAAGTTGCCAGGAAAATGGCATAAGGTAGTGGAACAAAAGGGTGAATACATTGTTCAATAACGTTCTTGGTGAAAACGAAAAATGTATCTTTTATTTTTACTTAAAAAACCGAAGGCACTTTTTGGCCTACAAGATATCTGGCCTAGATCTCACAGCTAGTGCTCTGACCTCAGACCCAAGCTCTTGAGTGCAGCAGCTCCTAATGTAGACTGCACTTTTTATAGACTCCTATCATAGCACTTACTTCATTACCTTCTGCCTTTTTTTTTTTTTTTTTACTTTTGTTTGCTTTGCTTCTCCACTTAAATCAATAAATCCTGAACTGCTCTCTTTGAGCAGAATATGTCTTCTTCAGCCTCTTAACCTCAGTGCCAATCATATATCCCTCTTTATTTCCTTCATGGCATTTAATATACACTAATTATTGTATTTGGTTCTGCTTTATTTTTTGTCTCCAGGGACAGAAACTTTGGCTCTTTTCTTCCACGATATTTCCTTAATATCTAAAGTACTAGCCAACATAAATTAGGCATTTGTAAAAAAAAATGTAGAATTAGTAACTAAGCCTAATGCTTAAAAAGTAAGACATTGATTCCTGTAAGTTGTCACTCTATTAAATCGATCACCATAAATATAAACAATCCAGGTTTTCACCATCTCCCACATTATGTGTCATTATCCAAGCACATATTTCCATATCCTTTCTCCAAATTTAGAATGCCATTCCTTCCTTTTTCTAACTAACGCAACTCTTACACATATTTTGCGACTCAAATTAAAATGAAACTCTACTTGAATCTGTTTCTTAAGCATTCCAGCTTACAATGACCTGTTCCTTTGATAACCATCCATGCCAGTTATGTATTTATTAAACATAAAATTTCCTGAGCATTTACTCAATTCTAGACACTAAGTCTCAGGATGGAATGTGGAATAAGACAAAAGGCTTTTTCAGTTTCTGCACAGCAAAGAAAGCAATCAACAAAATGAAAAGGCAATCTATGGAATGGGAAAAAATATTTGCAAACAATATATATGATAAGGAGTTAATATCTAAAATATATAAGGAACTTGTACACCTCAATAGCAAATAAAGCTCAAATAATCCAATTTAAAAATAGGCAGATGACCTGCATAAACATTTTTCTATAAAAGACATAGACATGGACAAGAGGTACATAAACAGTTGTTCAACATCACTAACCATCAGGCGAATGTAAACTAAAATGAGATATCACCTCACATCTTTTAGGATAGCTATTATCAAAAAGACAGAGATAAGTGTTGATGATGATGTAGGAAAAATGGGAACCCTTGTACAGAAAAATAGAAAAACTTTAGTCAGACCATGAAGAAAAAGAGAAAATTCAAATGAATAAAATCAAGAATTGAAGAGAAGATATTACAACTGTTACCATACAAATACAAAGGATCTTAGGATAATTATATGCCAGAAATAGGAAAACCCAGAATAAATGGATAAATTCATAGGAATGTACTAACTACTAATACTGAACCATGAAGAAATAGAAAAGCTAACAGACAAATAATGAGTAAGGAGATAGAATCAGTAATCTAAGAAAAGCCCAGGACCAGCTGATTTAACAGATAAATTTTACCAAACATTTAAAGAATAATTAATGTCAGTTCTTCTCAAACTCTTTTAAAAAAATTGAAGGGGAGGGAATACTCAACAACTCATTTTAAAAAGCCAGTGTTTCTCTGATACCAAAGCAAGATATATAATAACACTACAAGAAAAGAAAAATATAGGCCAATATCCCTGAAGAATATAGATGTATGAATTCTCAACAAAATAGTACAAACTGAATTAAACAGTACATAACAACGATCACACAGCATGATCAAGTAGGATTTATTCCAAGGATGCAAAGATGATTCAACATCCACAAATAAACAAGTGTGATACATCTCATTAATAGAATAAAAGATAATAATCATATGATCATCTTGATTATGCAGAAAAAGCATTCAATTTTTTCAACATCCTTTATGGCTAAAAACTCTCAATAAATTAACTATAGAAGGACCATTCCTCAACATAATAAAGGCCATATATGGCAAACGCACAGCTAACATTACACTCAGTGGTGAAAATCTAAAATATTTGCTCCAAGGTTAAGGACAAGACCAGGGTGCACACATTCACCACCCTATTCGTTACACTACTGTATTTGCTCTAGCCAGAGCAATTAAGCAAGATAAATAGATAAAAGTCTTCTAACTGGAAAGGAAGAAGTTAAATTCTTTTATAGATAGTATGATCTTATATATGGAAAACACTAAAGACCCCACACTAAAATTGTTAGATATAATGAATAAATTCATTAAAGTTGTAAGATACAAAATCAACATACAAAAATCAGTTGTGTTACTATATACTAATAATGAATGATCTGAGAGTAAGAAAATAATCCCAGTTATAATAGCAACAGAAGTAATAAAATACATTGGAATAAATTTAACTAAGGAAGTGGAAGATGTGTTCACTGAAAACTATAAAACACTGATGAAAGAAGACATAATTAGATGGAAGATATCCTATGTTCTTTGATTGAAAGAGTTAATGATGTTAAAATTACCACTCAAAGCCATGCTTAGATTCAATAGAATCAAAATTCCAATGACGTTTTTCACATAAATTGAAAAACACAATCCTAAAATTTGTTTGGAACCAAAAATGACTGTGAATACCCATAGCAATCTAAAGAAAGAAAAAATGGGGAGGTGTCACACTTCCTGATTACAAACTATATTACAAAGCTATAGTAATCAAAACAGTATGATACCAGCATAAAAATAGACACATAGACAAATGGAAGAGATTAGAGAGCCCAGACATAAACCCATGCATCTACAGTCAACTATTATTTGACAAGGGAGCCAAAAATGCTCAATGGGAAAGAGAATATTCTCTTCAATACAAGGTATTGAAAAAACTGGATATCCATGTGCAAAAGAGTGAAATTGGTTTATCATCTTACATCACACACAAAATTTAAATTTAAATGGATTAAAGACTTAAAACTAAGACCTGAAACCATAAAACTTCTATAAGAAAACAGAGGGGAAACGTCTTTGACATTGGTTTTGGCAATGATTTTTTTTTTGGATATGACACAAAATGCATAGGCAACAAAAGCAACTGTAAATAAGTAGGGCTATATTAAACTGAAAAGTTCCTGTATAGAAAAATAAACACTCAATAAACTGAAAAGGGAGAAAATATTTTCAAATCATATATTTGATAAGGGGTTAATATCCAAAATATATAAATAACTCATAAAAGTCAATAGCAAAAATAAAGTATCTGATTAAAAAGTGGGCAGAGGACCTAAATAGACAATTTTTCAAGGAATATATATAAATGGCCAAGAAGTAGATGAACAGCTAAAAATCATTATTAATCATCAGGGAAATGCAAATCAATACCAAAATGAAATATCACCTCACATGTGTTAGGATATATATTATCAAAAATACAAGAGATATCAAGTGTTTATGAGGATGTGGAGAAAAGAGAAAAACTTTTTGCACTGTTGATGGGAATATACATTGTACAGCCACTATGGATAACTATATGGAGGTCCTCAAAAAATTAGGACAATAACTACCAGATGATCCAGCAATCCCATTTATGGAGACACATTCAAAGGAAATCACTATCTGGAAGAGATATTGATACCCCCATATTCATTGTAGCATTATTCACAAATGCCAAGACATGGAAGGACTCTAAGTGTTTTTAAACAGCTGAATGAATAATAAAAATGTGGTATATATAATGGAATACTACTCAACCTTATAAAAAAGAATGAAATCTTGCCATTCGTGACAACATGGATGGACCTTGAGTGCATTATGCTATGTGAAATATCAGACAAACGCAAGTATTGTATAATCTTATTTTTATGTGGAATCTAAAAAAGCTGAACTTGTAGAAACAGAGTAGAATAGTGGGTGCCAGGGGCTGGGGTCTGGGGGTTATGGGAAGATATTGGTCACAGGAAAGACTTTCAGTTATAAAATGAATAAGATCTAGAGATATAATGTATAGCATTGTGATTATGGTTAATAGTTACATACTTGAAAGTTGCTAAAAGAGTAGGTCTTAAATGTTTTTACACACACACACAAATATATACATTTATCAAATCATCACACTGTACAACTTATACTTTCACATTACATGTCAATTACATCTAAGTAAAGCTGGTAAAGGGGGAGAAAACAGGCTCTTCCCCCAGTGAATCTTACATTTTGGAAAATAAAGACAGGAAATAGGTAAGTAAATGAAATAATTTCAGATAATGATGAACACTATGAAGAAAAACAATGTAAAGTAATGCAGTTTGGCTGCAGGGATGAAGAATAGATGGAGAGTCAGACAGTACTAAGCAATGTGACCACCTGGAGTAAGAGAGTTCCAGGATGAAGAAACAGTAGAAATACTCTGAGACAGGAAAGATAAATAGCACGTGTTGTCATGTGCTTATTGGTTTCACACTATTTGTTCTCTAATTACTCTATTTGTGTTATTTTTGTTGTCACATCTTGATTGTAAGTTTTCTGATAGTAGGGATGCTGTTTTATACTTGTTTATACCATATCACCTAAAACAGAATGCAATGTAGAAAATAAATTTTAAATGAGTGTTTATTGAATAATTTTATTATTTAATAATGTTTTAAGTAAAGCAATCCCTCTCCTATTCCTGCAATACATTGAGAGTGCTAAATTTCTTCAAGGATAAAATTGTTATAAGTAATGTATTCTTTATACCAATATATAAATTAAAATGGAGTAAATGCATGAACTTAAGACCATTTTTTTTCAAAAGCAATTTATTTCTGCATTCAGTTTATAGGGCCTTTGTAATCAGCAAACAGAAAGCATAATTTTCTTCAATAATATTTTTTTATCTTTTTTTTTCTGAATTTGAACAAGGAAGGGGACCATACAATAATAAAATTCATGTTGACCAAGCAAAATATTGGACACTTTGATGATGTTGACAAAAAGTTAATAACTTCCTGTAGCAAAACCAATGTTATATTGATATATATGATTTGGATAATGACTCCTGCATAGTGGAGCTACTCTGGGTGTCATCTAGAATCTAATGCTGTCTCTCTCAAGCGCCTTTTTATGTCATCTGGGCTCTAGATCATCTCTGAGATGGAAAGGGGTCACCGAGATCATCCAGCTTAGCTCCTCCCCTGTGCAGATATACCTTAAGCAATGTCTCTGTGATGTCACATGTCACAGAGACATAGTCACCAACATTTGCTAGAACACTTTCTGTGAGTGAGCACTCAATATTTCACACAGAAATACATCCCATCATTGGGCAGCTCTGTTATATTAGCCTTCCTTATGTTAAGCCATACTTATCTCTTTCTTATGTTAAGCCATACTTATCTCTTTCTCTACATTCTAGGGCTGCCTTTAAAATTCATAAGAATACAGTACAATATAAATACATGGCTTTGTTCTTCTGTAATTACATCCCTATCTGCCCATGTTTACTGAACACAACGTGCACATTGCTAGGCCAGGTCTTCCACCAACATGCATAAGTCCTCATACATAACAACTTGGGAAGGTGACACGGTGTATCCTCAGTTTCATCAGTCTCATTGTTTTAGCTCTTCTTCCTCTGTCTTGGGTTCCCTTACCTTCAATCACTCATAATATGGCATCTGTCCTCTCATATCACCAGTGAAATTTACAGTAATGACTCCCACTAAAGTGTGACTAATAAGGGCTCAAATACCTACCTGGGGAATAGATATTTGATCTGGGAAAGGACTTTAAACAAAACAAACAAGTAAACAATAACAACAATACAACCCATGGATCTCTATCCAGAGTTGTCCCTGAATAAACTGTTTAAGAAATTGGATCAACTAAAGGGTGGCTGCGCTTGTGCAGAGTTAGCTGAATGTACCTTAACGAAGACCAAGTAAACAGCACATTTATCTTATTTTACAGGAAAGACTCTATTAGTCCAAACTTTGTTTCTGAACATGTTATCCTTTCTTTATCTTTCTTCCTATTAACAGAGATCTAGGGGTTATATATATACCATTACAAATGTAGCTGGATATTGCATGGAATAAATGATAGGTGAAATTTATTTGGCCCAGGTCTTTCCAAAATGTGTTTTTCTAGTTGCAACCAAGAAAAAGAACTTATTTCAAACAACTCACTTGGAAACACTGTGCCTGACATCTGGAAAGAAAGCCATCATTAGAATACTGCATTATTTCCATCAATAGAGACAAGGAGCTAAACAAATATGTGGAAGTATGTCAGTTAATCCCGTTGTAAATTAAAATAGTTATCATCACTATCCAGGTGAAGCTTCACCTAAGAGGTGCATGAGAGGCAATTAGAACAGTAATTATAGTCTGGGTTACGATGAAATTGGTAGGAGACAAAACTTCCAAAATCCGTATAATTTATCTAAGGGAGAAACATAACTTTTAAGACACTATAATCTAAGCATACTGAATGCTGTATGAACTAATGTATAATATTAATTAGTTATCAATGGGTATGTAATGTGAGGAAGGGAGCTATATCTATTGGTAATTTGCCCTGTCATTGATTTTTACCATTTTGAAAACCATTGGATTCTCATTAAGCAATAGCAAGAAGGTGTAAGATAGACTGTAACAAACAAAGGCAAAATATTTTCAGCCTTCATTATTTTGTGAGATTATATAATTTATTGGTCTTTTCCTCTGATGAGCTGTCTTTTTCATGACATAGGTGTATTAACCATCAGTTAATAACTCTTACAGGTAGATGTAGTGGTCTCTTTTTATTATAAAAAGATCTTTGGAAATGAGTAGAATTAAGCTCTTTGTTGTTGTTTTTTTTTAATTGTTTGCATTTTCTCATCACACCATGCTGTCTCACACATCTCCAGGCCTGTACACACTGTTCCTTCTTTGGAATACTTTTTTTATTTTTATATTTTTGGCCATGCTGCACAGCTTGCAGAATATTAGTTTCCCCACCAGGGATTGAATCCGTGTCCCCAGCAGTGAAAGTGCGGAGGCCTAACCACTGGACTGGCAGGGAATTCCCCTAGAACTGAATTCTAATTCTGGTTACAAAAACCACTATCCGGATGACCTTGGGCAAGACACATACTTTCTAAGCCTCAATATCTTCAATAACAATCAAGAAACTGTCAGCTCTACAATGTTCACAGGTGCAAGACATTCTTAAAATTATCTTGTTGGACCACATAAGCAATGCCCTATATACAAAAGCCTGAAATGTGGTATCACCCAAGTCATACCCAATGGCCGAAAATAATAGGTATATACATAATGAGTTTTTTCCTCCCAGAAGCCTTTAAAATTCTGAGATTTTATGGTATATGGGAATGAAGAATTTCCTTCAAAATAGATTTCATTAGAGTCACATATCTTTTTATAAGAATATTCTATGTGTATTCATACTAGACAAACACTTTGTTCATATTTTTATTTCTTCGTTATATTTTCATTTATTCAACATGGATTAATTATATGGAAAACGGTATGATTGGATGTTTGTCGAGTACTTAGAGAAATAAAAGGTATGGACCTGCTCTCAAGTCTGCCTCAATCTAGTGATAGCTAAAGAGATATAAATGAAATACAAAGGGAGAACTAAGGAAAGAGCAATTATTATGTTTGGGAAGAAGGAAAAGGGAGTAAGGAAAGGAATTAATTTGAGCCCTGCTCTCTCAGGCTAAAAGTCTTCCACATCAGGGAGCAAATGACACAGGCATTTTGGCAGTGGAGCCATTTTTCTCTCTTTGAAGCATAATTACTTACGAATGCTTCATGTAAAGAAGCCCTGAAAGTTAGGTAACAATTCATTTAGAAATTTATATCATCTTTTGATAACATCACATACCTAATATTTAGTCACTTATTGACCTAAAATCTTCACCTCCCTAAACCAGAGGCAATTTGTTTTTCCTCACTCCTGCCCACTGAAAGAAAACTTGCTAATACTTCTGGTTGAGAAAAATTCTATCCCAGAAAAGAAGCTTTTATAGTTATATCTTTTCTATCTAGTATCCAGTTAACTTACTTTGTTCCTCTTCCTTTTCTAGCGGCTGGGCTCCAGATTTTAAATAAAAGATAGCTTTGGTGACCTCAATAGATTTGTGTGGCCCAGGATCATGTCTGATAAATAATATATGCTCAGAGTATCCATTATTAATTCTTACTATCAGCAGTAAACTATGGGAACCTACCCTCAGCTCTCCTGCCTCTTCCACAGGAGGCTGTTAGCTCATTCCACAAGGTACTTACAAAACTTAATCTGCTTGTTTATGTGTATGTTCGGAGATGCTGTGATTGGGAAACTCATTACAAGATGTTTTTGCATCGGGCCCTAATGGAAGTCCCAATGTACTATTTACTCCCCACCAAAGAGACTTTGTTAAGACACATCGTGCTGCAGCTTGCTGGACAATGTTCAGAGAAGTAATAAATCCTTCCATAAAGCCGCAAAGCATGCAGTCCAAAGCACAAACAAATCTCACATCACTAAATACCAGTCTTCAATCAACACTATTCCACCCTGTCATATCTCTACAACAGCTGCAAAAGGAATAACTCTTCTTTTTTATTTTATTTTTTTATTTTTTTTACTTAAGAAAACTTTATAATATTGGCTTTATTCCCACTTAGTATATTTTTAACATCTTTATTGGACTATAATTGCTTTACAGTGTTAAGTGTCCATCGACAGATGAATGAATGAAGAAGATGTGGCACATATATACAATGGAATATTACTCAGCCATAAAAAGAAATGAAATTGAGCTATTTGTAGTGAGGTGTATGGACCTAGAGTCTGTCGTATGGAGTGAAGTAAGTCAGAAAGAGAAAAACAAATACCATATGCTAACACACATATATGGAATCTAAAACAAACAAACAAACAAAAATGGTTCTGATGAACCTAGGGGCAGGACAGGAATAAAGACACAGACATAGAGAATGGACTTGGGGAATAACTCTTATACAGAGGTTTAGGGTTTTCTTTTAAAGTAAGATGTGTGTATAAGTGACTTGCGAAAAAGAGGGGAATAAAACTATGCAAACTTTTCCAACTTTTGCTCTCCATATTTAATGGTGCCTGGCATTTCTATAGATGACATTTAATATTTGAAAGGACATAATTTCTTTCAGTGCACATAGGAATTCCTGTTATATTTCTGGAAGATACAGAAAAATTCATATCTCTACATGAGATCTGCATTGAAATCTCTATATGGGATGGATGTTTCTCAATATTTACATCCTTCACATTGTACCTCCATGGGATCTAAATCCTCTATTTGATATTCCTTTATAGGTCTACAGTCACTTATATTAATGAACAAAAATTAACCAAAAATGCTAGACCTGAAAGTGGCTAGAGAAAAATCTAGTTTGATGCTTTCCAAATTGTGTTTTCCTGAAACAAGGAATTCTGGAAGACACCCCAGGGGCAGAGGGATCTATGTAAGGAAGGCTGTGGGTAGCCTACAGTCAGAGCAGCTCCTCTTTGAAATGTTTCATACATTAAAACTTTTAGTGACATTTTGTTAAAAATCAGGTTTCATGGGGCTTCCCTGGTGGTGCAGTGGTTGGGAGTCCGCCTGCCGATGCAGGGGACACGGGTTCGTGCCCCAGTCCGGGAAGATCCCACATGCCGCGTAGCGGCTGGGCCCGTGAGCCACGGCCGCTGGGCCTGCGCGTCCGGGGCCTGTGCTCCGCAACGGGAGAGGCCACAGCAGTGAGAGGCCCGCGTACCGCAAAAAAAAAAAAAAAAAAAATCAGGTTTCATTTATTTAAAACACACAATAAGAGACTACTGAGCTCAAAACATTTATTTCACAAGTGAGGAACTTGACATAAAATGTTAGACAGAGACCTAGGATGGCAGAAACTGAGCTTCTGAACTACTAGTGTTACACCAAGTCCAAAGAAAAGAGACAGGAAACAACAACAAAACAACAAATCCAATTGTGACCATAAAATAAAGGACTTATGCTAGAAAACTTGCTTTCAGTGAAGGAAGAGTGAGGTCCATTTCATCAGTTACATTGCTACAAGTTCTTAAACCACATAATTTGCTCCCTGCCTAATAGAAAGATAACCTTCCAGTCTTCATTTGATTAATGGCTAAGAGGAAAGACGAGATCTCAAAAGTGTATCACTTTGGCAAAGACTTTTTTTAACCTTAGAAGAAAACTTGATACATTTTATTAATTTATTAGTAGGACATAATGGAATTATTGGAAGAGCTCATTGAAGAAGAGATGATTTCCAACATTTTTTTTTTCTCAACTGTAAACTTGTTTAGAGGAAAGATTTCTATTATTCTTTCTTCCAAGTCCAATAATGTAGAGCACAGTAAGTTGCAAGCTTGTGTGTATGTATGTATATAAGTGAATGTATATATAAATATATATACACACATATATATATAAACACACAAAATGTGTATTAAAGTATAAAATGCTGACTAGATAAATAAATCTACTTCTTGATTACTTGCTCCTGAAGAAATTTATCAGCCTCAGTCCTTTATAAAAATTCTGAGTTATATACAGGCAAATGATATAACTGTTGTGGAGCATGCAATAATCTCAATGGCCTAACTGAGTTAATCAATTCATTAAAAGTATCTGTTGAAAGAGCATAAGAAACTCTTTTAAAAATTATAGAATACATAAAGAAGTCACAGACCTGGTTCTTGCTCTCATAGAATTTGTGATCTATAAGAAATTTTTGACAAATGGTAAATAGCAAATAATACTAAAAAATCCTTAGCAGTGTTTCCCAAACTTAGCTGCACATTGGAATAACTTGGGTATCACTGATGCCCAGTAATCATCTCCAATTGTATGTAATTGTATGGGGTACAATTTGAGCACTACTGGTTAGTCATACACTATATAGGACATTCTTTTGTAAATAACACCAAATTCTGTTATCATTTGTCAAGACGGAAGGGCAAAACATGAAGATTTCCCCAATTTGGTGCTCCAAACTTCATTCAGGCATCTTCAGCTATTAGCAATTCATAGCATTCAGTGGGATCATTTACTCTACTTTCACTATTAGAAAGAACAAGTTAAAACTAGCCACTTAAGCTTGGGCGCGGGATCAGTGCACAGCAGTTTTCAACCCTTTTTGCCCATTAGAAACATTTGAAAAGCTTCTGAGATATTCTAATGCAATGGCGCCCAAACTTATTCACATATTAAAATCTCCTAACACCAAAAGATCATACCCCATACTGATTATATCAGAAAGGGGATGGGAGCTGAGCCTCAGTATTTTTTAAAGATCCTGAGATGATTCCAATGTTCATCAAAATTTGAGAATTGCTTTTCTAATGCCACAGTCCCACACCCAGATGTTCTTATGTAACTGTTCTGAGGCAGGGTATGGGAATTAAGATTTTTACAAGTTCCCCAGGGGATTCTATTGTTCACTCAGGATAGAAAACTACTGAGTTAGAGCAGTTGCTCAAACATTGTTGCCTATTTGAATCATCCACACATAGCGATTTTTTTTAAACAGCAAAGTTTGGGAAACATTGACTCAGAGGTTCTGTTTCTCACAGTATAGCTCATAGGTCACTAAGCTGATGATCCCTATTGAAGCTCCCGATTTTAGGATCTTTCCAAATACTTACCAAATTAGACTGCAGTTTGAGCAGAGAAATCTTCATTTTAACGAGTTCTATTAGGGAACCAGTGACCGAAACTGCCCGCCCTGACCAAGAATGATAAAAACTGCTTGCATGAGTTGTCTCACAACAGGAGGTGCTGATAAGGAACACAGCGCTGCTGCTGAAAACTAAACAGGGGAGTTTATGAGGGGCCAAAAGGAGGGAGGAGATGCCAGCCCATAATATGTTCTTCCAACTTCCCAGATATGCTCATGCTAGAATCCTTCTCGGCTGAGAGATGTGTGTGCCACTAGGAAGGACCAAATATGGGCACAAGCAAGATAACTGGCCAGAGACAACCCAGAAAGCTAACCGCATTACCATAAACCCTGAGACTGTGAGCCATGTGGCAGAGCAGTTCCCTGACCCTTCTGCTCCCCACCCAGGCTCCCCTTCCCAATAAAGTCTCTTGCCTTGTCAGCATGTGTGTCTCCTCTGACAATTCATTTCTAAGTATTAGACAAGAGCCCACTCTCTGGCCCTGGCAGGGGTCCCCTTCCCCTAACAGTTCAAAATGAAGTTTAACATTATTGATCTAGAACCATGATTCTGAAGCCGGGATGATTTTTTCCCTCAGGAGTCACTTGGCAATATCACATGTCAGATCTTCAGCACTCACAACTGGGATGGGTGTTACTGGTATCTAAAAGGTAGAGTCCAGGGATGTTTCTAAACCTCTTACTATGCCCGTGTAGACAACAGCCCCACAGGATAATTATTCAGTCCAAAATGTCCATAGTGCTGAGGTTAGGAAACTTTATTCTACAGCAGAAGTTCTCAAAGGTTAGAGTGCAACAATATCACCTGGACTGCTTTTTAAAACACAGATTGCTGAGCTCCACCCCTCAGAGTTTTTGACCTAGCAAGTCCAGGATGGAGCCAAAGAATCTGCATTTCTAACAAGTTCTGGTGATATTGACACTGCTAGTTTAGGGGCTATGTTTAAAGAACCAGTGATCTAGAGGTTGCCTCTCATTGTCATCTAATGCCTCTGACTCTACTAGAAGTAAAGTTCATCAAGACATGGAAATTTTAATATAGTGTGGAGTGCTACCAAGAACTTGAAGACACCCCAGACCAGTGTACCCTAAACCTCTAAAATTGGGATTTTCAGGATCTGACCATCCCTCCATCTGATATTGTCAGTATCAATGTTCAACTACAGGACCACAAGTTTGATTTTAAATGTTTCACTAACTTCAAAACAACTTTATAATTGTATTTATTTAGTCTGCAGGTGATTCTTGACATTCCTCTGGTAAGGAACCATTTAAAAATATAACAATCACACCTCAAATATCTGTGGTACATTTAGGGGAGAATACTAACCTACTTCAATACCATTTTATACAAACAAATCCTGTTTATAAAATAAATACTTTTTAACAATGTCCTTAATAACAGAACAGACTACCTCAGACAACCTCTGAACTGCTTCTCACTGATTTTTTTAATATTATTCCTTCCCCAGATCATTGTAATCAACAGCACCAGACACATACAAAAAATGTTAACAACATATCTGAATAGAGATTTAAAGTGTTTTCATCAGACCCTTGGTTGCTGTTCTCTCTATTAGAGCCATCAATAACAAGAGAGACAAAAATTATCAATCTGTAACTAGGCAACAAGGACAAAGCTAATGAACATTAGGCCGGAGATGGTAGCCTTTATAAATAAAATCCAAATAGCACCTTAGCTGAATATATTTTTCCAGTTTATTGCTGTTTTGACACGAATGATACCAAGATGTATTCCCTATACTTTGTTTGCTTTTACCTTTTTTTTCTTCTAGTTTATGTCCTGTGTTATTACTTTGTGGAAAGAGACAGAGTGGATGTAAAGAAGTCCATAAACTGGAACAAAACTGTTTTACTGTAAATACTTACCTACTTATCATCTTATTTTAATATGTCTAATGAGCAGGTTTGCCAAAGTAATCTTTAGGGCCTTCCTTGTGTTTGGCTAAGCTATCTACAATTAAAATGTATGATTTGTGGGGCTAGTTTAAAAAATCTGAATGAAAGTGGATATGTGGAGAAAAATTAAACACACATTTGCAGACAGATTCACATATGTGTTGTTCTTTCCTTTCAAAAGAGGGAACAGTATCTTTGAAAATCTACTAAATTCATTCTGTTTATATAAATGTACAATTTCATTTTAGTTATACACATTATCATTCTTTTCCGGTTTAGCTTTTTGTATGGTTGATTTTCTCCAAGCATTTAAACTGCAAGAGAACTGGATTCTTTGCACAATCTTAAGGTGATTATTTTTTCTGTGGGAAAGTTCCAACTATGTACAGTTGGAACTCTAGGTACATACAGTTCCAGCTATGCAAATATTAATTTAATGTCAAAAAATATATAATAAAAATAATTAGTGTGATATTTATCTTGGAATTGCAGATATAATCAGATAAAATTACTTTTTTTTTCTTTTAATTTAATGGAAAGGCCATGAGACTTTTACCATGACAATCCCATAGAAGTCTAAGCTATTGTCTATATGTGGTCCATTCACTTCTGACATACCAGAAAATCCCTCTAGAGGTTTAGTTTCCAAGCTGAGTAGTAAGTCCTCTTGCATAAATAATAGAAGAACTCCAAAGTGGCTTGTAAAATTATCCAATGGACACTTTCAGAAAAACATCAGCCCCAACTCTGCAGAAAATGCTTCAGGTAGGAAGGGATAATTCATTTATTCTCAATCTTAGAAGCTGATTCCTAGTAGAAAAAAAATGAGGTTGGGTGTCACTTTTTCTGTCCCAATCTATGAAGGTTACACCAATTTCTTTGAAAAAGAGAATTATAAGAAAAATTATGATCTTTGGGCAATGTTCAAAGCAAAACAGGAAGAAGGCAGATGGAGGCCTTTTAGGAGCACAAAAGTGAACACCCTGGCTTATCCACCGTGGATACTGCAAAAAAATTGAGTGAACTGTGGTCTGAGCAGTCAGCCAAAGATAAACAATCACATGAACAGAAAGCAGCTAAGCTAAAGAAGAAATATGAAAAGGATATTGCCGCACACCGTGCCAAGGGCAAGAATGAAGTGGGAAAGAAGGGCCCTGGCAGGCCAACAGGCTCCAAGAAGAATGAACCAGAAGATGAGGAGGAAGAGGAAGATGAAGAGGAGGAGGAAGAGGATGAAGATGAGGAATAAATGGCTATCCTGTAATGATGTGTATGGAGTGTGTCTGTATGCTGCAGCAATTGTTTGGCTAAGAATGTGAATTCAAGTGCAGCTCAATATAAAAACTGTACAGATTGTTGTATAGCTGATAAGATTCTTTGTAGAGAAAATCCCTTTTTAAAAAATGCAGGTTGTAGCTTTTTGAGGGACTTCTATATATAATTAGATTTTAAACCTTCTGATGTTAAATGTTTCTAAATATTTAATGGTTTCTTTAATTTCTTGACTTCTGTATGGTAGCACAGCAAACTCATAGACAGTATCTATAGTAAATTTGGGGTTTTCTAGAATGAGAATGCTTCATTTTTAAAAAAAAATTGTAATAAAATTATGTATATTAAGAAAAAGAAAAATTATAAGAAGGCTTCCCTTTAATAGACTACTAAAATTTTGTAGTACAACTGGGGTGAGAACCCTACTTGCAATCAGCACTAGTGGCTACAAGAATGACCAGGTCCACAAGACTTGACTACTCACTAATTCAAAACCCCAGATTACAGAGAAGTCAGTATAGATCCACAGAAATATGAGGCACAAAGCTAAGGTATCTGATCAACAATAGAGATTAACATCAGGAGATAAAGAGGAATATTTTATGCCATCCCAAGGCAATCTAAATGACATGAAAACTTACAGTTAAGTTTTTCTCGTAGGGCTTCAAATACTAAATTTATGTGCCTTTTCTTCCCTATATATTATGATTGTACTATCATCATAAACCCAGTTAGTTGAGGCGTTTTGAAAACAGTAGGTTGCCCTTTATTCAACAAAAAATGCACATCCCAAGATATATTCTATTTCAGAAAATGAAAAAAATAAAAAAAGAATTATTGGGGAAGAAG
Source organism: Globicephala melas (assembly GCF_963455315.2). Classification (NCBI taxonomy): domain Eukaryota; kingdom Metazoa; phylum Chordata; class Mammalia; order Artiodactyla; family Delphinidae; genus Globicephala; species Globicephala melas. Next base: position 19,102,640 of record NC_083325.1, read on the forward strand.
AACAGCGAGGAAAAAATAAACCAAAAGATATTCACAGTAACATAAAAAGCAAAATTGAATCTGGGAGACAAAAAACTCTGACTTTTTACAACATTCAGTTGTCTCTGGTTAAAGAAGATTTGACTCTGTGAAAAAAACGGCATCATGGTCTTTAAGTCTTAGAGGGATTGGAATGTTTCATTAGTCTCACACCAGGGATTTTGGCAAGCATATTCCATCAAGATTTTACAAATTATTTCAACCACTAATAAAGTGATTATGATGCAGCTTGAAAGTGCAACACTTAAGTTTTATAGCAAAATGGCAGAACGAATAAGCAGGCCTTAAAACCATACTACTCATGTTAATTGAGTGGAAGGGAATATCGATTGAAGTGGAAATGACCAGACTGCCAATTTTCATCCACGCGTCATATGCCATCTCACACACACTTAGGCAAATGTGCAATTCCAATGATTACAGGAAATGAAGTTAGGCATCAGCAAAACCAGGCCAAAGGCATAGAACAGGTTCACTAAAACATTCTCGTTTTTCCCTTTTCTGCTTTGCATAGGAATCTACCTACCCGTTTGTTTGTGTGGCTGTTGGGAGTGAAGTATTCTTTTCTTTTCTTTTTGGCATTACCAATTAATTTCCAAATGCCAAAAGCAGCAAGAATTGGAGCAACATATACAGTGGGAGCTACTTTTATGATCTAGGGATTCAGAGAGATATTGGTACAACTGAGAGATGGAAAGAGAGTAAAAATCAAAATAATCCAGCAAATACATAGTAAGTCTGCTATGGCTCATATATTTTGTTGGAAGTTAAGAGGAGGGAAGTTCAATACACCAAAACGCCCCACATTTCCTATCCTCAAGAATCTTACAGTTTTAATGGGAAGCCATATTTTCTCCTTGCATTGTTTAGACATTTATTAAACACATATATTTTGTGTGCCTGGCACATGTCAGGCACTGAGCAAGATGCAGATATTTGAGATATTTTAATCCTCACTTGATTAACTCTAATACAGAAAAGAAAAACATAATAAACTTTTAGGAACAAAAGTTCCGTCACTTACTTTTATGAGCTACTCTTACTTTTAATGTATTCAGTTCTTTGGGGCAGCCTCCTCAGGATTGCAGTATCTAATACTTGCTTTATTTCCAGCTCATTTTGCACTATTCTTCCCTTTATGCTGTAGTTCCCTACCCTCTTCATTACTCTGAATACACTATTCATTTACCTGTTTCAGACCTTTCTCACCATCTATTCTAGAACACCCTCTCCCCCGTTCTTAGCTATGTCCTTCTCATCCTTCAGGACTAAGGTAGGCTTAAAAACAATCCTAGGACTCTGAACTTTTTGAGGCATTTATCAAAATTGGAGTTGATTAGTAATTTAGGTGATTTATTTGTCTGTTTTTTTCTTTTGAGAATAAACCCTTCATAAAAGCCAGAATTTGTCTGATTTACTTAAAAATGCATCCCAAAGACCTAGCACCAAGTTTAATGCATATTAGATTCAGTTAATAGTGTGAAATTAAAAATTTTAAAACCCAGAATAATGCAATGCAATAGTTATTGGAGGACAAAGATGGTGCTTTTCAACACAGTATTCCAGGGACAAGGACAGTAACTATAATATTGAGGGACTGAGGCTGTAGGTGAATGAGCAAGTAGGGTTCTGACAATAAATGCAATAGAACAGAAGAGAGGAAGGCTGTTAGTGAACACAAGTTGTATAGGTACATGTGTGTGTAATTAAACATTACATAAAATTACAGGAAAGCAAACCAGGTGCTAGGATGGAAAGTAAATGACGGTTATTAGGCAAGTCTTCTTTTGCACAGTAATATTTCAGTCTCTGTCTGAAAAAAAAAAAAAAGAAAAGAAAAGTAAAAGAAGAAATCAGCTGTGCCAAGAAAAGCAAAGAGCATTCCAGGCAGAGGGAGCAGTGATTACAAAAGACCCAAAGGCAGGCAAGTGATTGGTGTGTTAGGAACAACAAGAAATGTATCCCAGTAGCCTGGAACATGTGAAACATGAAGGATAGGAGCTGGGAAAGAGGGTGAGAATTAAGCCTAAGTATGAGATCACCTACAGCTTTGAAGGCTATTGTATGATTTTGGATTTTAAACACAATGGGAATCTACTGAAAATTTTTAAGCAAGGCTGGCATGATCAATTTGTGTTTTATAAAGGTAACGTTGGCTACTGCATAGAGAGTACAGTCGATAGGGGGAAATCCTGGGTATGAGTTGCAATAGAGTAATTGGAAATTGGAAAGAGGAGCTTAAGTTTTCTTCTATCTTTCTAAATTAATACCATGATACCCCAAGGTCAGGGAAATTGTTCAAACTCCATTTTATTCCTTATAAATATCTGCCCTGTTTATCTTGCTACAAAAGCACACTGTAAACATCTCTACTTTTAATTGTTTATGTAACAAATATGCCAGAAGCAATAGACTTCAATCTGTAACTTTCTGATATGCTTTTCATTTTGTACAGGAAAAGAAAAAAAAAGCCCTGGGCTGTCACCAAAATGAGGTGAATACCCACCTGGTTTCAGCAAATCCACTCTCTTCTGCTATGTCTCTTTCTGTATGTCTATGAAACATCCAGGGCTAGAAATGTCTTAAGGAGTCCTGCTCTCCTTTCTCATGTCATCATTGAAAAATAAATGCTCCAAAGAGTGCTGTAGTATTACAGCCCTCTGGGTTGTAGGTTGAATTCCTGTACAATTAGGTTTATATTCCTCATTCTCACCTGTTTTCTATAAATTATTTTTAGAAACAAGAGACCACTGATATTGACACAGATGGCACTGTGCACTAAATAGCCTTACTTGCATATGCAGACCGACAAACATGTACCACGAAAACCATTTCAATTAACAAATGCATTTATACAAATATTCAAATGCACATTTCTTTGCCTAGACTGGAGAGTTTTAGTAACTACATTGCCTCAAACACAGCTGCCTATCACCAAATGACAAGTGGTTTTGTGGTTTTTTTAAGAGACTTTGGAGGGAGAAAGGGAAGACATAATATGAAGCTGGCTATCAAAATTTCATGTGTAGCTTTCCATCCTGCTTCCAATCATGTCACCTTGTGGTCTCAACAATTTTTCTTAGTGGAACTTCAGCCAGGGATAGAGGAAAGAGCAAAATGTGAAATATAATGAGACCTAAGGAAAGGCAGTCCTCTCTCCCAGCCCCAGGGCCCAGGAGTCTCCTGACTGCACCCTCGTCTTCCTGACTAATGGGACCTGTTTCCCTCAGAGGCTATGAGCAGGACAGCTTTCAGGGTTTGATCAAATTAATCTTCTGACTATTGTCTTTAATGAGCCAAAGTGTCACTTTCCACTGAAAGTTAAAAGAGGAGGAGAAAGGGGAACTTTATTGATTTACTGTTTTATTAGACTTCTGGTTGGAAAGAGAGAGGAGCTGTGGCCTTACCTGTAAAATCACCCTTCTTTCACCTCCGAAGGTTTCAGATTTGAACCGGTGGGTTATTTACCGTAACTCTGTCAGTCTCCATAATTGCAGATACAGAGCCCCAGAAGGAGATGGAAGGCAATTCTGAGTAGATGAAACCAAGGTATTGTCTTTCCCAACCTTTCAACTCTTAACCGTGAAGGAAAGAAGGAAGGAATAAAGAGGAATGAAGAGAGGGAGGGAGGAAGATGGAGAGAAGAAAAGGGGAACAGCCATCTCTCCAGCAATTAGTCTAAGCCAAGCACATATTTAGATACTTCATGATAGATGAAGAATATGTATTATCTACTCTGTTGATTTTACCTCTTGTCCCTAAAAGCTATATATTAAAGATCCATTTTACAGATGATGAGTTTAAATAAATTGCTTAATATCATGCAGCAAATAAGAAACTATTTAAAATAACAATGAAATTATTAAATAATAGAATGATTTCAAAAATAATAATCTCACTTAAACTTTATATCACCTGCCTGAAGATATTTCATTATTATCTAGTTTTAGAGGAAACAGGTTTATGAATATTTAACAACATGCAAAACGTCATACAACTTATAAATGGCAGAGCCTGGCTCACACTTGGAGTTGCCTAACTACAAAGCTCCTGCTTTTCTACTTCTAATTAATGAATATATTTATATTTAATGAGATTATAAAGGCAAAATTCACTTGTTTTCCAAATATGTTTTGTAAGAGAAATGCAGTGGGTGATTATGACAGACCTTGAGCAGTGTAGTTTCTGTGCTGGTTCATACATCTTGCTTAATTTAAATAATGTCTAAGCATTTTCTTTTTTTTTTTTTAGTTGTTGCAAAGTAAAATCTCTCTTTCCCACCTCTCAACTAACCACTAATTGCATTTCTTCTATTTAGCAGATATGCACTTCTGTCAGCTAAGCTAGTCTCCCCCCTCTTCTAAGGAAGCACAATTTCAGCAGCAATTAGGAAAAATTGCTGTGATTTCTCCACCAACCTGACTCTGGCTTACAATAGAGCAACACAACCCATTAGCTTTTGAAGACAAGAATGTTGAAAGAAAAATGTATCTTTTGAAAACCAAACACCATTGAATTTAGGATCCAGTAATCTTTATTAAGTCCCTCTCTGGGCAAAACAAAATAGATGAAGTGTAAAAACACAGAAAAAAAGTGGAATACAAGGTTGTTTTCTTCAGATGAGTGTCAAACTTTAGAGGAATTAAGTGAGGAGAGCAAGGTAGCAACTATAATTTCTGAAATGAGAAGTGAGCCCAAAGGATGCTTCAAGTTTTACCCAACTTAAAATTCCAAGATTGAATCATGCCTTTGAGTTATCAGTTCATGAAGAGTCTCTGTTGAAAATGAAAATTCTCTTGGAAGTGATGAAATGTAGAGCTGTGTTTGTGTGTGTATATTTATGTGTGTGTGTTTGCCAGGAGGCTCTGTGTGTATTTGTGGTGGAGGGACATTTAGTGTCTTTACAACTTTAATGCTTGTCTATGTGGAAGGCACAGAGCAGGGTTTTGGGGAGATGACTCAAAGTACTGAGGTGTAGGCAACCTGTCCCTTTGGATGGCTTTCACCTAAGTTCTTATCTCTGCTCTCTAGTTGTAGAGAACTTCACTAGTTGGCTTGGGATTTATCTAAATTTGCTTATGTCTAATTGTAGTAGGGTTACAATGTAGTAGAGGGTAAAAAAAGTGTCATTCAAAAACTCAGGTTTGCAAGAACTTGTCCAGAACATATTTTTAAAAAAGCCATCTAGAAATAAGAACAAATATTTCATTTACTCTATCAAAATATTACACTGATGCTATTTCAGTAGTCATCCATAAATGAAGAATTGTACAATCTGCTTGCTAAGATTTTATTTCAGCCTGCTTATATATATATATATATATATATATATATATATACACATTAACATTTAATCATTAGTCAAAATGAATAATTATCTCAATGGTTACCAAAAAGTCTTGTTCTAAAATACTTCCTTCCCTCCCTTCTTACATCCTTCACTATTCAAGACACCAGAACATTAGAAAAGACAAGGACTTTGTCTCCTGGTAAAATAACTCATTGTTGCAGCCCTCTCCAATTGGAGTTTGATCATGGCTTAGTTTAATTTGATCATTTCATGGCCTAGGCCAAATTAAAAATAGTCAGGGAGATGGCTAGGACTTTGAACCTAGGCTTATTGAGAGGAGACACTTAGAGGTGGTAGTGACATGGCTCAAAATCAAAATTCTTGTGAAGAGTCAGATCCACGGGACCTACGTTCCAAAATTTTATTTTTATTCAGATACCAAACAAGGGCTGTTGCCCTTTATGATATTAATTTCAAGTATTAGAAATGCCTCCCTCTTGAATGTAAGCTGGTGCAACCCCTGTGGAAAACAGTATGGGGATTCCACAAAAAATTAAAAATAGAACTAACATATGACCCACCAATTCCACTCCTATGCACATATCCAGACAAAACACTAATTCAAAAAAATACATGCACCCTTATATTCATAGCTGCACTATTCACAATAGCTAAGACATGGAAACAACTTAAATGTCCATCGACAGATGAATGGATGAAGATGTGGTACACATATACAATGGAATACTACTCAAACATAAAAAAAGAATAAAATAATGCCACTTGCAGCAACATGGATGGACCTCGAGATGATCATACTAAGTGAAGTAAGTCAGAAAGAGAAACACAAATACCATATGATATCACTTATATGTGGAATCTAAAATATGACACAAATGAATTTTTATGAAACAGAAAGACTCATAGACATAGAGAACAGACTTTTGGTTGCCAGTGGGGAGTGGGGTGGAAGAGAGATGAAGTGGGAGTTTGGGGTTAACAGATTCAAACTATTACATATATAATGGATAAACAACAAGGTCCTGCTGCATAACACAGAGAAATATATTCAATATTCTGTGATAAACCATAATGGAAAAGAATATTTTAAAAATATATATGTATAACTGAATCACCTTGCTGTACATAAGAAATTAACACAACATTGTAAATAAAATATACTTCAATTAAAAAAAAAGAAATTCTTCCTTATGCCCACCCCATTGTAATATCACTTAATAACATAATATGAATTTTTGAAATGTCAGCATAATTCCCCTACTGGAGTGAAGTTACTCCATATTGAATTCTCTCAATCTTCCATGGCAAACTTCTAGTCTAGTGTTCAGGGATTTTGTTTCTTGTCTCATCATCGTTGATATCCTTTCACTTCAAACATAACTTCAAATACAACATCACTTTCTCTTCTCCACCTCACTAATCTTATCAGTTATCTTCATATAAAGCCTCCTAGTGCCCTGTGATAATCATGTGGACATTTTATATATTTGGGCCTGCTTGGACCTCTTCTGTATATCCAGGTACTAGACATGACAACAGGTGATTTTTTTTAACCGATCTTTATTGGAGTATAATTGCTTCACAATACTGTGTTAGTTAGTTTCTGTTGTACACCAAGGTGAATCAGCCATACGCATATGTACGTCCCCATATCCCCTCCCTTTTGAGCCTCCCTCTCATCCTCCTATCACACTCCTCTAGGTCATTGCAAAGCACTGAGCTGATCTCCCTGTGCTATGCTGCTGCTTCCCACTAGCTATCTATTTTACATTAGGTAGCGTATATGTGTTGATGCTACTCTCACTTCGCCCCAGCTTTCCCCTCCCACCCCGTGTCCTCAAGGCCATTCTCTATGTCTACATCTTTATTCCTGCCCTGCAACTAGGTTCATCAGTGCAATTTTTTTTTTTTAGATTCCATATATACGCATTAGTATACGGTATTTGTTTTTCTCTTTCTGACTTACTTCACCAAGGAAGACATACAGACAACAGGTGATTTTGAGAGCAGCCTTCTGCAACCAGAGAGGAAACCCATTCATGTGATATCAGGAAGGTCTTGCTGTTTTCATTCTGCCTTGGGCTGTTCTATTGGATTATTCTCAACCAGTGAAATCTATTGTTTGCCACCTGAGATTTGGTGCTGCTGGATTTAGGAAAAGAGAGAGAGAGAGTATAGGGAATATAAAAAAAATGAGTTTTCATTGAGGTGTGCTTTATTTTCCCCTTGCAATTACTTCAAAAACAGGTTCTTACCAATGGGTCCCCTAGTGCTTCCTCAGAAAACATAGCAACACAGATATTATGTGTGCAGATGAAGAATCAACTTCCCAAGGCAGTCTCTCCTGTCCTAATTGAGAGAAAATGTTAGAACCGAGCAGGAAAACCCACACTTTCATGGCTGGATCTGGCTCCAGTGATCAAAGGCTTCCTCTTGGGGGAAATCCTAATCATTTTTAAGCCAATGGCTATTGGCTGATAAAACTAAAGCACAGTGATTTTTCAGGAAGAGCAGCTTGAATGGGGTAAACAGAAGCTTATGCCAGGATAAAAGAGGAAAAAAGGTTGTGTGGTCAAGGAGCAAACCGGTGTACAACATATAATAAAAGAACTAGAAGATGACTTCAGAGGGTTTAGGGCCAGCCCTGATTCCTTTCTGTATCATTAGGGGGATCACAGTTCAATGGACTAGTGTCTATCCAACATATATGATAAATATCTAGTGTACTTGATGCCAAAGATAAAATATACTCTTTGTCAAACCTCCCTTATAGGGTGGTTGTTAGCCTCAGAATTTTATTTTCAAAAGTAGCAAATTGTAGTAAAGTCCTGGTTATTAATTATCTTACTAGATAGGCTTTAAGCATAGGTTTAGCACTTCTCTTAGAAAAGATTTTAAAAATGCTATGGTAGCTATTCTCCACTTGTCTCACTGCTCCAATCCAGGTCCACCTTCCTGTATTCCCTGGGAGGCTTGCATCGCATCACACTTAACCTCTTGTTTGATTTAGACAAGATCAATGGGAAGCACCAGCAGTAGATTATGAGCCAGGGTAAAGAGAGCTTGGAGTACTTATTTTCTCCATTCTTTTCCTACCTCAACACTGTTTTTCTGCCGGTAGCTGTGTTTGATGCCTCATCAGGTGGCCCTTCTTCTCTGGCAGCAAGACTGTATGTGATGAGGTTTCTCAGATTTCTGTCAATATCCCTTTTATTAAGCTCTCTTGTTTCAATGCTTTTGAGTGTGAATTTTGTTCCTGTTGCAACTATGACTTTTTTCGTTGTTCCCATTGAGATAGTAAGACCTGGTTGTTACAAGAAGATCTCAGAGAAGTCAAGGCAGAGGAAACTGTCAGCCACTGCATAGCCTTGTATGCATCAATCCTCATAGCTTTCCCCTTACAGCTCTGTTTCCAACCTTACATGAAATCTTCAACATTGATATATTTTCTTTGGGTTAACTTTCAAGGCTTCTGTTACACCACAACTCAAAAAAGTGCAGCAAATTATGCTTTTGGGTTGGCTTAATTTGTCAAAGTAGGTTCTGTAAATCATGAGGGAGCAGGGATTCTTCATTCATTCATTCATTCATCCATTGGATTGCTCATGAATTCATTCAGTGAACTTCACTGTATGCCTCTCTGCCAGTCTCCTGACTGGTACGAAACAAAAGATACACTCAACTGATGCAGTGAAAATAATTTAAGAAAAGCTATTATTACCACTAAGCCTGAAAGTACAAGAAGAGGAAACATTATAACCAGATCCTAAGGATCACTGGTGCTGTGGAATCAATCTATCAGGAAGGAGCTGTAGAAAAAGAAGAATATAGCCACTGCCCGAATAATAGTACCCAGGTACAGAGAGAGTGGGAGAAACTGCTTCTACCTTTCCTTCTTTCCTCTCTCAAATTTTGAGTGCCTCCTTTGGATTAAACCAAATATTAAGACATAAGGCAAAGTAGTCTGGGTGATTCAGTTTATAAGGGTCAGGCTCTTGACTGACAAAGCGGGGGAAGGAAGAGTAGCTCTGGGTATGTGACAAATGGAAAATAACTTAGCCTCCAAATGATGTAGAACAGGAACATGAAAGTCCTGATGTAGAAGACAATGATTTTTGCTCACAAGAAACTCAAAATATAAGGGCATTGATTCCAGAGGCAAGACCAGTAGTGGTATTTAATGATGTTGACTCTACTAGTCAGAATTATCTCCTTGGGAAAGTGTGATTCTCCTCTGTATCAATAAATCCTTGTTTAGACTCAATTGAAAGAGCACTGTGTGCTTGGTTTGGATAGATAAGAAGTCATTCAGTAGGGTCCTTTAGTTATGTCAGAAGAGCGCATGTCTAACCCTTGTCACCAGAGATAGGTGTCTTGTCACTTCCTTGAAATTATCTTGCACAAGGAATACAGAAACTAGAGGTCCCCTCAGTGGACACTCCATGGTTGGTCAGATTAGCCAATAGTTGGATTTCTAGAGGACACTTTGCACTGGAGGTCTCTAAGACCACACGTGGGCTCACTGATTCACTAGAAGGACTCATAAGACACAAACGTCATTATGTTCACCATTATGGCTTATTGTACCAAAAGGATACAGAGAAATTCAACAAAGGGTAAAGTTTGGAGTAAACCAAGTGCAAGCTTCCAATGTTCCCCTCCCAGTGCGGTTGCACAGAATGTACTTAATTCTCCCCCCGAAAATATATGTGGCAACGTGTGGGAAGAGTTACCGATAAGGGATACTTTTCTAAGCCTGGGTGTCCAGAATTTTTATCGGCTACTAGTCACCTAAGTGTATAGCACCTAGTGACTGACCTCAGATACTCAACTCTAGGCCTCCAGAGGGGAAGCAGGTGTTCAGCATATATCACTTTGTTAGTATAAACTATATGGACAAACTGGGGGGCTGTGGTTCAAGGCCTCGGGCATACACAAAGTATTTTCATCAGACAGAACATTTCAGTTCTCAGGGACCAGCTAAAGGCCAGTGATGAAAACAATCCTTTCTTAGGAATGGGCAGGTTTTCCACAACAAGGTCTGCTGAGTTAACCCTTTTACACACACAGGTAAAAATGCCATGCTAGATTTTCTGAGTCTTCTCTCAATGGGAGCAGGATTTCTGAAAAAGTAAATATAAGTAGCTAATGTCTCTACCTTCTCTAATTTGAAGTTAGCAAAATCGTGAGGCTGATCAGTTTTACTCATGTGTCCCTAGCTTCTCTTCTGCATCTTTTCTCCAGCTTCAGGGCTCGCTTAGTCTCTCATTACAAGTTCTCACCAACTTTTTGTTCTCTCTTCTTCCCTCATCAAACCCCATTTCCAGAAAGGCTTGCAGATTGCCACTCATTGGTAACAGCGAGACAAAGTCTCTACTTTGCTTCTCTCATAGGGAGTTTACACCTCAAAGTCCAGCTATTTCTAAGAAGAGATTTGACCCCTGATCAATATAGAAGGAAACCCCTGGAAAATTATCACATTGTGATGTCACTAATCCCAGCCCTCTGTTTTAGCTGTCTGATATGTCACCTGTGGAACCTTATTTTACACTATCCAGATATTTGCAATTTTAACTACAAAAGAGTTGACCCCTGGTTATCAGCTCACTACTAAAGCTAAAACCAGCCTTTGTACCCTGACACTGAATTATATATCAGAGACAGTTTTAGGTGAAGTAGAAAAGAATAACTTTATTGCTTTCCCAGGCAAAGGAGGCCACAGTGGGCTAATGACCTCAAAACTGTGTGTCCCAACCTGGAGGAGGTAGTGAGGGGTTTTAGAGTAATGGTTCAAAGAAGGTGATCAGCTCGTGGACATTCTTCTGATTGGTTGGTGGTGAGGTAAGTGGGAGTCAGCATCATCAACCTTCTGGTTCCAACTAGTCTGGGATCTACATGCTTGTGGGAAGCACAACATTAACTTCTCCCACCTGGAGGGGTTTCAGTATCTGCAAAACAGCTCAAAGATACTGTTATGTGCATCCCTTGTTGGGGGGACCAGGACCCTTCTCCAAGGCTTCACTATTGTTTTTTGACTGTTTTCCCCTTGTATCCACATCCCCTCACTTCAGTAATTAGCAACTATTTGAACCTGCTCCTTGGAACTCAGAGACGGTCATGGAGGCTGAAAGGAGCCTATTTACTGTAATCAAGAAATGGGGGACACAGAAAGGCTTTTGTGCCCAGGAGCCCCACAGGGTCCTGTTCTGTTTCACTACTATTCACATGATGATTAAACGAAGCCAAACAATTCACAATGATATTCCTGATCCATTTATTTGGTACAATATATCCCTTTCCTCTTCTCTGTTAAAAAATAGTTTCTTAAATCATAACTCGAACCAAGATTAGTGAGGCCCTCTATGTATCCATAAATAACAGTTTCTCAGATATTAACCTTTAATTGACAAATTGTGTTTTTGAAATAAAAATAAAAAAACATCAGCAAGGGAACCAATTTCAATTAAAAACGAACACAAACATTAGGGATGAATAACGACGACTCTGCTTTTCATAGCCAGTATCTGTAGGACTAAAGTGATTCCGAATTCAAGTGGCGTTGTTGAAATACACCTCTTTCATGTTCAACTCAGTACCAGCATCGTCTATGAAACTTTTCCCACCTATCCCAGTCCCTCCAAATTAGAGTTCTGGAGCATGTTTGGTGAACAGCACCTCAAAAAGGACTCCAAGAATGTTTCCAGTGAGAAATCCTAAGTTCCTCAAGCTTCATGTGTTTGTCTTTTTTTTTTTTCCTCCAAGACAATCTTCCACAATTCTAGCCACATGGTTACTCTTAACAAATTCTAGTTTACTGACAATATTAACTACAGTTCAAAGTGCTAGAGAACTAGCAAATTCTTTATATCACACAGAACAATTACGTTTCAGATGTAATTTAAAGTATTGGGAATTGGCATGATTTAAAAGAAAGAAAGGGAAAAATAATGTACTAATCAACTTTTGTTGCAATAAAACTGCATAACCAAGATCTTCAAAATCCAAGGGTCTTACAATAATAAATGCTTCCTTTCTTGCTCACTGCTCTTTGGGTGGACTATGGCTTCACTGAGCTTGGCTCTGGGTTTCAGATTGCGTCAGATCTACTCCATTTGTTTCTTTATTTTCCTTGGACCAGTAGTTAACTGGGTCATATTCTTCTCACAATACATCACAGGAACACAAGAGGGCAAACCAAAACTTACACATATGAAGACTGTCCTTGAGTCATGTTGACAATATGATCTTTGCCAAGAAAGTCACACAGCCCAGATCAACAACAATAATTTTATAGAAGGGAAGGAAGAAAAATTGGAAACAATCAACTTTCATAGTAACTAATATTTAAGTTTCTTGACAATGCTAATCACAGTGTTAAATAACTTACAAACATCTCATTTAGTCCTTATATTACTCTTGTGATATGGGGTTTAATATCTCTATTTTATAAGTGAGGAAAGAGTCTCAGAGAAACTTAGCATCATATTCAAGGCCAAAAAGAAATGGTGCCATGTGAAGCAGGAGTTCAACTATAGGTCTCTTCAGTTCCAAACTCATCTATCTTTCCATCATTTATATTGATGCTGCATAGCAGACATTCAAAAATAGATATTATTTTTACCAGAACTGGGCAGTGTTGTTAGCACTTTGCATATATTAATCTTGCCATCATCTGTTTGTATTATGTAATATTATTATTTCCCATTTCATAGATGAGAACTGAATCACAGAAGGTTTAAACAATTTAATATACAGGCCATCTGTCTACAGCTCTGTATGATAAGCTGTAGTCATTCTGGTGTTTTTGCATATAATGATTATGAGAATAATTAGCAAAGCACATGACACTATATATTCACACTATAATTATCACATTTAACCCTCCTGCTCACTTTAGAATTAATACTGGACTTCCCTGGTGGCACAGTGGTGAAGAATCCGCCTGCCAAAGCAGGGGACATGGGTTCGAGCCCTGGTCCAGGAAGATCCCATTTGCCATGGACCAACTAAGCCCGTGCGCCACAATTACTGGGCCTGTGCTCTAGAGCCCATGAACCACAGTACTGAGCTCACTTGCCACAACTACTGAAGCCTGCATGCCTAGAGCCCATGCTCCACAACAAGAGAAGCCACTGCAATGAGAAGCCCGCACACCGTAACGAAGAGTATGCCCCGTTCTCTGCAGCTAGAGAAAGCCCGTGTGCAGCAACGAAGACCCAATGCCACCAAACATAAATAATAAAATAAATTAAATAAGTAAAAAAAGGAATTAATACCTAAAATATATTCTGAATCTATCTGCTTCTCTCCATTTCCACTGCCAACTTGCTATATTATTCCAGCTCATCTATTGACTAAAATTCTTCAGGAGCTTCCTAACTAATTGCCCTGATTCCACTTTTCTCCCCCTGCAATACATTTTCCACATAGCAGCATGCCTGAGTAATCGTTGCTGAAATGTAAATCAGATCATGTCATTTCTCTACTGGAAATCCCAATGGCTTCTGTCAGAATTATATATAACATGCAAACTCTGTTTTATCTTATAGGGCCTGAGATGATCTGACTACATCTTTGATGGTATCAAGAACCACTCTCTGCTTCACACCCCAAATGCCAACCTATAGCTTGCTTCCTCCTCAGACGACAGCCCAGGCTGTTTTCTTCTTTAGGACCTTTATACAGACTCACTGCAGCACTCAGTCTAAACATCACCCAAGAGAATGTTATTCTTAGCATTAACACTATTGGATATGTGCTTGATTTGTATGTTTATTTTTTGTCTCTCAATTATAATGAAGCTTTAGGGGAGGAGGGGTCTTGTCTGCCTTGATCAGTGTTACCTTTCTGTTTCCATTGTCTAGAATACCACCCATGCATAAGAAGCACTGGGTTAATGGATGTTGAACATGCAATCTATAAACGAATATATAAAATCCACAGATGAGCTACAACCATACTATCTCATTTAATGCTCATAAAGAAAAAAATCTATTTTATGCAAATTCAGAATTTGAGGCTTATTATGAACACAGAATTAAGTAAACTGTAAACACAACATTTTTAAATGTTTTACAGTTGCCAACAATAATTTTAATCCCATTCTCTCTAGGAATGTGTTAGTTATTTTAAATGTAAAATGATTAAAATGCCAAGACACATGTATGAGAGTGTGTGGTATATGTATATTACATATACATATATACATATATATATATATATATATATGGAGAGAGAGAGAAAGAGAAGGAGAGAGGGAAATAATTTTTTGTTTAGTGAGATATAATAAAAATAACTTTTCTTTGTACTTTTGGGTTGGTTTAAAGACTTGTAAGGGAAATATTTAGCATCTATGACTTAAAACTTTAAACCAACCTTATAACCAAACTCTTAAAATGTGCCTTCACTTACACTGTGTGCATAACTGTATATATATTTTTAATATATATTTTTTATCAACCTAGAGAAAATGGGTTGGTCTATGATGACAAAGATCAGTCAAGATATAATCATTTACACATTTTCAATGTGCTCAGCGCTGAGGAACATACATTAACTCATTCGACTCACAATTATTCTTGAGTGCCCACTGTATGCCAAGGAATGTGGAAAACTCTAAGAAATTAAAAATGTGTTCCTTGTGCACAGTAAGCTTATAGAATAATACAGAAGAGGAGCATAATCTTTATACAAACAGTAGGAAACTGTATAATACAAGATGAAATTAAGCTTTTAATTATGGGTATTGAGAGTAGCAGTACAAAGAGAAAAATACAACGTTCATAGGATAAGATGTTATTAAAGCAGCTAAAGGAATGGTATGATTGATATAGACAGAAGGAGATGGAATTAAAACCAGGTAAACCATGTGGGGAACACCAAATTTAAGAAAGGGTATGCTTAAGGTTATGTGGGTCTGCATGTATCTGCATACTTTTCAACAGTACACACATTAGACAAATCAAGTAGGAAAGAGGAATTCCATATAATTGTCCATGCCCCAATTCTCTATTTAACTGCTTTTTCCATTTTGGTTTATACAATGTAGCCCTCACCTCAATGTACAAGTTACCTCCTAAGAACATGGGAATACAAGGTTTAATTGTGTAAAGATAGAATTTTGATAATGCAAGAAAAGCAACATTTCTTTCCCAGGTTCCATAGCTTGCAATATCTCATACCAATTTTGGAAGTTCTGCTTTTCAAAGACAAAGGGTTGCTATTAGTTTCTTGTTCCCTCCTGTTGTATCGATTGTCATCCAATCCACAGAAAGGAAGAAATCACTCCTTATTCAGGAAATGGAAGCTACTTTTGTTCAATTCATATAATGGTCAATTTAAGTTAGAAATCTTATCCATTTTCTACTTTGGTTACCTGTTTCACAAGCTCAGCACACTCTAAGATTCCTATTTTATGAAGCCAACAAGAATATTCAGAGAAATTGTCTGTCACATATTTCATATCCTAGGATTGCCAGGCTCATCAGAAAGACAATACTCGATTGATTCCAATAGTCAAGCAAGTTATAGTTATGTAAAAGATCAACAGATACTCGAGGATTACTTATCAACCTCGAATTCAAATTACTGAAATATCGATGCAAAATAACTTGAGACATTTAAAATATGTTTACATTGTTAGATGTATAAAAGAAGCTAGATAAACTAAAAAATAACAGTGAGAACAAAACAAAGAGATTTGAATAAATATTTTCACTGTAAAATCTATAAATCTGTATACTTGTTCCAGTAATGATGTCATTGCTCAAACGTTTACTGGAACTACGTTAATAAAGCTAAATTTTGAAGTAGTTTAGAAAACAAACTTTTTTTTATCAAAGCCTATTTTACCCTTAAATCTTTGTAATAAGATTAGTCTATAAATAACTACTAGGTATAGAAATTATTTTGAACAATGTGAATCAATTAAATAATGGTACCAAGAACTATGTCATGTCCTCTCCTCTTACAAGAAAAAAAAAAGAAAAAGGAAAAGAAAATTCAGGGGAAAAAAGGTGACATAGAATCTAGAGACAATCTCTAAATGGATCTCCCAGGAGAGATTTGCATAATAAGATCACCATAATAGCCTGTAAGTTGTACATGTTAGTTTTGATGGAAAAAAAAATTATCTTTATAGAGATGAATTCTACTTTGTGGAAAATTGTCTCATTAGTGTGTACACATATTTTGTTTATTGTGATCTCTACAATGTAGGCCATTCTAAGGAATTCATCACTTTTCTGTGGTATTGGGTTTTTTTCTAAAATTTCTATGAAGTGATTCGGAAATAACAGTTTTATGTTCACAATATAATTATGGAAGAAAAATCAGATTGTAATATTACTAATTAGAAGCAAATGCCTTTAAAAATAAGTTTATAGAAATTTAAAGATACAGAAAGTGATAACCAATTAAAAAATAACTCTATAGATGAACCGAAAGAAGAAAAAAATCCTAAATAATCACTCTTTTCAGTATGTTTGCTATGATTTTTTTTATTACTGACTTAAAAACATGAAACTTCATATGACAAAAACTGTCAGCTTTCTTCCCAAAAGAAATTTCCTTCTTTTCCACTGGTTAAAAAAAAAAAATGGTTTTGTTCCAGTAACCCTTAGCATGATGCTCATAAGGTGGTCTTATGATAAATCATAACTAGTCCTGGACAGTGAATAAAAGGAGTCTGCATGTAGTTACTGGACATAGAAAGAAGGTAGCTGGGAGATTCTGGGTCTGATTTACTCCATGATAAAAGAGACAACATGAAGAGAAACCATGGTCAGAGCCCCAGGCAGTTTTCAACATGTGACCCCCTACATGCTTGTTGGTAATGTCTGCCTTTTCTCTGTTCAGAGGCAGGGTTGGGTTCCTGCTGGCTCAGCTCTAAGTGTGCACTACCTTGGCAATGGTTGCCTTTGTTCTAGTGGAGAGCAGCACTGGAGCAAGAGGGGCTGGAACAGGCACCTTGCGTGGGCTGGTTTGCATGCCAGGGCTGTGGAGGAAAACAGGTTGGAGCCCCAGGCACTTTTCAGTTTGCTTCCTCTGCCTTGTTTCCTGGAGTAAGCAAGCATGTACTCATGCTCTTTATAAAAGTAGCCTCAGTTTGTTACAGCCCTCTGATAAGTCCCACTAGTTTTCAAACCAACTAAGAGGACTCATCTTCCTGATGTCAGAACCCAGGGTTGGGGTACCCAATATGTGGCTCGAACCCCTTACTCCCCAAGTCCATGATATTCCCCATCTCTTTCTGTGTCCCCTTCTAAGGGTAAGGGTCCTTGCCTGATCGCTTCTCCTCCCTCCCTACCTGACTCCATGTAGATCATTTTTTACAGCCTCTCTGCCACACTTCAGGTTGTTTTCAGCAAGAGTTGTTCCACGTGTAGATGCATTTTTGATGTGTTCATGGAGGGAGGTGTGTTCACCATCCTCCTCTTCTGCCATCTTAATCTCCCTTCTATGTCCTCATCTTTTAATTTTTTTTTTTTTTTCTGTTCAGCTTGGGTGATTTCCACTACTTTCTCTTCTAGTTTGCTGATCTGTTCCTCTGCATCATCTAAACTGTTGATTTCTTCTGGTGTGTGTTTTATTTCAGTTATGGTATTATTTATCCCTGTTTAGTTCTTCTTTATATTTTCTAACTCTTTGTTAATAACTTCTAACTTCTCAATCTGTTCATCCAATCTTATCCCAAATTATTCTAGCATCTTTACAATCACTACCTTAAACTCTGTTAGGTAGGTTGCTTATCTTCACTTCACTTAGTTCTTCCTCTGGGGTTTTATCTTGTTCCTTTGTTTGGAAAGTATTTCTCTGTCACTTCATTTTACTTAATTTACTGTTTTTATTTCCATGTATTTGGTAGGTTGGTTACATTTCCCAATCTTGGAGAAGTGGCCTTATATAGGAAACATTGCATGGGGCCCAGCAGTGCACTTCCCTCTGGTCACCTGAGTTATATGCTCTAGGAGTGCCCTTTTTGTGGGCTCCATGGGTCCTTCCGTTGTGGTGGGTTTATGACTGTGAGAACATTGGTAGGCAAGGCTGGGCCCCAGTCCACTTGGTTTCTAGACCCTGTTTTGTGCAGAGGCTGCCAACCACTTGTTGGTGGGGCAAGGTCTTGCTGTGGCTGGCTGTTCAATCAGGGGTGTTCCAGTCCTGGGGCTGGAAAACAGGTGAGTGGGTCCAGTTCTTGAAATGATAGCTGTGGGTCCATGGTAGTCACAGGGCCGGTTTTGGCTGCTAGTTGGAGAAAACAGGGCCCAGAGGGTCCCAGGGCTGGTGTCAACCCACTAATGGGAGAGGTTTTGTCCTGGGGTTACTGACATCCCACTGATGTGCTAACAGCCATGTCCCACGGTCTCTGGATACCAGGCTCTGGGCATTCTGGAGTTGGTGTCAGCCCACAGTTGAGTGGAGCAGGAACTCAACAGGTCCTGGGACTGGTGCCAGCTTGCTGGTGAGTGCACTGGCTTCTGATATTAGCTCATTTCGTTTTTGTGTTCAATAATATTCCATGGTCTGGATGTACCACACTTTATTTATCTATTCATCTGTTGAAAGACATCTCAGTTGATTAAGTTTAGGCAATTATGAATAAAGCCATTATGTTTACAACACACATGTTTATGTGTGTGCAGGTTTTTGTGTGGACATAAATTTTCAACTCCTTTGGATAAATAAATGCCAGGGAGTGTGATTACAGGGTGATATGTTAAGAGTATGTTTAATTTTGTTCAAAACTGCCAAACTACCTTTCCAAGTGATTGAACCACTTTTTAATTCTACCAGAAATGAATGACAGCTCCAGTTGTCCCACATCCTTGCCAGCATTTGGTGTTGTCAGTGTTCTGGATTTGGCCATTCTAATAGGTTTATAGTTGTATCTCATTGATGTTTTAATTTGCATTTCCCTGATGACATATAATTTGAGCATATTTTCACATGATTATTTTCTATCTGTATGTTTTCTTTGATGAGATATCTCAAAGTCTCTGGCCCATTTTTAAATTAGGTTGTCTATTTTCTTATTATTGAATTTTAAGGACCGTTTGTATATTTTGGATGAAAGTTCTTTATCAGATGTGTCTTTTGCAAATATTTTCTTCCTGTTGGTGGTTTGTCCTCTCATTTTATGAAGTCCAGATTATTAACTATTTCTTTCACAGATAGTTCCTTTGATGTTGAATCTAAAAAAGTTGTCACTATACCCAAGCTCATCTGGGTGTTCTCCTATGTTATCATCTAGGAATTTCATAGTTTATCTTTTCACACTTAGGTGGTGATCTATTTTGAGTTAGCTTTTGTCAAGGGTGTGAGGACTATGTCTAGATTCATTTTTTTGCATGTAGATGCCCACTTGCTCCAGCACCTTTTGCTGAAAAGACTAAGTTTGCTCTCCTGTATTGTCTTTTTTCCTTTGTCAAAGATCTGTTGATTATATTTACATCAGTCTATTTCTGGGTTCTCTTTTCTGCTCCATTGATCTATTTGTATATTCTTTCATCAATACTACACTATCTTGATTACTATAGCTTTATAATTTGCTCATTTTTAAAAATCAGGTTATCTGTTTTTTGCTGCTGAGTTATATGACTTCCTTATATATTTTGGATATTAACCCATAATCCTACATATGATTTAGAATCTCCCATCTGTAGATTAACTTTTCATTTTGCTGACTTTTTTTTTCTTTGCTGTGAAGTTTTTTAATTTGATGTGTCCCATTTGTTTATTTCTACTTTTGTTCCCTTGCTTTTGGGGTCATATAAAATATTACCAAGACTCACATCAAGGAGCATTTTCCTTTATTTTTCCTTTAGAGTTTTTATAATGTCAGGTCTTATAGTTAAGTCTTTAATCCATTTTGAATTGACTTATGTGTATTGTGTAAGATAAGGGTCAATTTCAAAGTGGCATATAGGGAAAAAAAGTATACTTTCTAATACATAAGGCAAAACTGTTATATTTAAGCTCATAAATTACTCTCCCCTGTCACTTCTCCATGTTTAATAAAGAATGAGGGAAGGATTATTATTTGTTCTATTCCCTTCACTTCCCTCACTGGTGCAAAAGCAAATTCTCTAAGTTATAAACCCAGTTTCAGTAACATTGTGATTTTTAAGGGCTTCAAAAAACTCTCACTTGTATGGTTTTGAAGCTTACTTGTAGGCAGTTGAAGACTTGCCATTCTAGATTTCATGTTTGGCCATGTATGCAAAAAATGATGTTTTATTCAGAATAGTTAGGGAAAGGGGATTCCTAATGGTTTCTGTCTGCCTTTGAAAGGAAGCCCTATCTGCCACTTTAAATAAAAAGTAGGGGTAGGTGTTTTTCTTATACACATTTCACAGAATGTAAAACTAAGGCCCTGAAAGAATCACTAACTTTTCCAGGACCAAACAATGAATTTGTATAAATGAAACTTGAATTTATTCTTCAGACCTAATATGATGTATAATCTTCAAGGAGCTTTTGCACACTAATGTGTTTATATTTCAAAAGTATATATAAACAGGTAGAAGGATAATCAAAGGTAAATATAACCAAGAATTTGACAATAAAAAAATTATAATAGCATTAATGGTAATGCCATTAATTAATGCCATTAATGAGCTGAGGTGGCAAAATTGCTAAATTATACATAAGTGCTATTTTATGGTTATTTTCAGCACAAAAGAAGAGAGAAAAGATAGTTCCTCAATTTGGGACCAATGATGTAGCTGTGATGATTTTCTTCTTTCTTTTATATCTGAGATTTTTGCAAAAAGGTTTTGAAGCTGCTAAATAATGAATTAGATTGATAAGCAGAACATCTTAATTCCTATTTAGCTTTTCTCTTCTCTGTCAATAAAATGACCAAATAAAATGCTGGACTAAAATAGCAGCACAAACACAAATACCAGAGGCAGTTTCCCAAGATGATGTTCATGACAGATCAAGATATTTTATGTGAACAACTAGCTGTTTAAATCATTTCAAGTTCCCCAACAGACCAATTTGATACTAGACTGAAAGAACTATTTAGCAAGAGCTCTGAATGGCCCTTGGTGATCATTGAGTCATTATTGTGAATAGGAGGATAACATCTGTAAAACTGGCAAATATCACATTGATTTTTACAATGGAGGCTCAAATTGATTTTACAATGGAGATTTTTACAATGGAGTAAACAAACTGTGGCCTGGCTCACTTACCCTTGATCCTGGGCAAACTTCTCTAATCAAGGACAATTAACATAAGATTGGGTTCACTTGCACAGATATCATCACATCAGCCCATTTATTTCCTTGGGAAATATAATCGATATTAGAAAAACTAGGTGGTGGACATAGGAATCAGTAAGGCATTTGATAATATTTCTCATGAGATGCTTGAAGCTGCAAAGGAAAATAAAGATGAGAGGCAACAGAAATTTATTGAATTAGAAATCAATGGAACAATTTTGCCTCAATGTGACTGGGATTTTGGTCAATTGGCTGGGTGATTTCTAGTGGTTACCTCAGGACTGTGCATAAAGAATATTCTGCCTGATTTACTTTTATAGCAGTTGTTAACAACAGAGAGGTCATGTTTATCTAATTTACAGATGACACACCCCATATATGGTATCTAAATTGGTATATGATTTGAGTAGTGTATTTGGAATGGTGATAGATCTCAAATTCATGGAAAATGACCATACCATCCAACTAAATAATGAGATTCTCTTAATACAAGGGCTAAAAATAGAGGTAGGGTAGGGTACAACTCAGAATGTAGTAATTGTTATTGTAACAAAAAGTCATGGATGGAAAATATCTCCCTGGTAAGAGAATAAAGGAATAAAATGCTTGAGTAAAAAAACTACGATATTCATCTTCTCCTTTATGAAACATATAAGTGTTTTGTTGATGATATTCACATTTCAAAATAACAAGTGAGGAAAACACACAGCTGTGCAATCTGTAGCTTTCAGAAAGGGACAAAGCATGAAATTTCAAGAAGAGGGGATCAATAAGTGCACAAGTATGAGGAATGCATTGTATATGTGTTTGGGGATGAATATTACTCTTCTTGCATTCAGTCATCATAATAAAATTAAATAGAGTCAAATGCCTCAAAAAACACAAATTTGAGGAAGATCATCATATAAATTGCATAAATGTCTTCTGTTAAAAGCACAGTTGAAGAAAGTGAGAAAAATAATCTGGAAATGATTTAAGGTAAAATTGGGTGTTTTTAAATATATAAAGGGTTATTACCAGAAGAAGTATTACACAGAAGAAGGAACTGATTTATTCTATAGATCAGTAATAAAACAAAACAAAAAAAAAATACAGGAGACATCTTATAGTTAGTGGGTAGCTACTATATTTCAGATACTTTATTTCAGATACTTTAATTGTTTTATATACTTTTTTTGCTAGTTATTCCTCAAAACTACTCCATTTTCTAATTAAGAAACTGAAAAAAAATTGTAAAATGTTATGTTAATTTCTCAAGGGCATGTGACTTATAAATAGCAGAGATTACCTTTGAATTCAGATCTATACTAGGTGTTTCTTTGGACTACTATGAACTAGAACCTGATTCAGATCTCTCGTCAAGAGGCAAAAGATCCAACATTCAACCCCTTTACTCCCTGTTATATGCATGGAATCAGGATGTAGGATTGATCAAAGAGGTTTAGTAAGTTTTGCGGTTTTTCCCCTAAGTTTGGCATCTAAATCCTTCAAGAATTGTGCTCAGCCACATGATTAAAATTGAACATAGGAGCAAAAGAGGCTCATACTGTTTCTCTAATAGGGAAGAATTAAGTTTACTAATTTACATAGCATTTCCATTTCTACCATTTTAATAACCCTGCAATCCTGTGACACAGGTAGTAGTTTTCTTTCTACGTAAAATAATTGCAACTGTATCATTTCCCAAGGATTCAACTAATTAGATATAAAATTTGGACTAGAACGTAATTCTACGTAACAGCCACTTCCCTTTTCACTTATACAAAGGCAATTATATAAAATTATTCATAATCTATTCTCATAGTGTGTTTATGGATTAAATTTTTTATTATATATTAAAGAAACAGAAAAACAAAAATGAAGCATTATTGTTTTTGTGCAGTGAGGCTTAGGTTTGTTCTCAACATAGTTGCCACCTCATATATATTTCAGAATAATTTCCTAGCTTATATTAAATGTGATGTTGTTCTGAGTGGTTTCCTAAATTGCTTTTGTGGTCTTGACACCCCCATCTCCTCTGATACTATGTTTATTTAAGCATACCATGGTTTCCAAATATTTACCTCTCTCTCTCTTTTTTTAATTTCCTGGGTCTCATCAACTGATTTTCTTTTTTAAAATTTTAAAATTAAAACAATATTTTTTATATTTTTTTGAGAGTACACTTGGGAATCTGACAGGCAAAGATTTTGCTTTGTTTTATTTTGTTTTTATCTTTAGACTCCCTTTACCCATTTCTCTCAACTCTGGAAACCACCAAGTTTTTCTCTGCTTTTTAAATTTTGTTTTATTGTTAGATTTCACATATAAAAGAGATTATATGATATTTGACTTTCTCTGTCTGACTTACTTTACCTAGCATAATGTCCTGAGATTCATCCATGTATAGCCGAATAATATTCCATTATGTATACATAATATATATGTATATATCTCAAAATTTCTTCATTCATTCATCCACTGATGGACACTTAGGTTGTTTCTGTACCTTGGCTATTGTAAAGAATGATGTAATGAACATGAAAGTGCATATATCTTTCCAAGTTATTGTTTTCATTTTCTAAATTTTGAACACACAGAATTCACAAAAGTGGAATTGCTGGACAACATGGTAGTTATATCTCTAGTTTTTTGAGAAGCTTCCAAACTATTTTCCATAGTTGCTGCACCAATTTTCTTTTCAGGGTTTATTTATTTATTTTCAGGTTTGTTGTTTATTTATTTTTCCATTCTTTTTCAAATTATTTTTCCATTTAGGCTTATTACAGAATATTGAGCAGAGTTTCCTGTGCTATGCAGTACCAATTTACATTCCCACCAACAGCACACAAGGGTTCCCTTTCCTCTACATCCTTGCCAATATTTGTTATTTCTTGTCTTTTTTTAATAATAACCATTCTAACAGGTATGAGGTGCTATCTTACACAAAACTAACACGTGGCTTTGATCTGCACTTCCATGAAAATTAAAATGTTGAGCATATTTTAATGTACCTGTTGGACATCTGTATGTCTTCTTTGGAAAAATGCCTATTCAGATTTTCTGCCCATGTTTTATTGGATTGCTGGATTTATGCTATTGAGTTCTTTGAGTTCTTTATATATTTTAGATATTAGCCCCTTATCAGATATATGATTGGCAAATATATTCTCCCATCCAGTTGGTTACCTTTCACTCTGGTGATGGTTTCCTTTGCTGTGCAGAAACTTTCTAGTTTGATGTAGTCCCACTTACTTATTTTTGCTTTTATTGCTTTTCCTTTTGGTGTCAGGTTAATAAAAATCATTACCAAGACCTATGTCAAGGGGCTTACCATCTTTGTTTTTTTCTAGGAGTTTTATGGTTTTAGATCTTACTTTAATGTTTTTAATTCATTTTGAGGTTATTTTTTATATAGTGTGAGAATGTAGTGCAGTTTGATCATTTTGCACATAGCTGTCCAGTTTTCCCAAAATCATTTGTTGAAGAGATTGTTTTCCCCATTGTGTACCTTGGCTATTTTGTTGTAAATTAATTTACCCTACATGCATGGGTTTATTTCTGAGTCCTCTACTCTGTACCCTTGATCCAAGTATCTGTTTTTATGCTAATACCATGATATTTCAATTTCAGTAGCTTTGTAATAGAGTTTGAAGTCAGAGAGCATGATGCCTCTAGTTGTGTTCTTCTTTCTCAAGACTGCTTTGGCTATTTGGTTTTTTGTTTGTTTGAATTGTTTTGTTTTTTGTGATTCCATACAAATTTCAGGATTATTTGTTCTATTTCTTTGAAAACTGCCATTGAAATTTTTATAGGGATTGCATTGAATCTGTAGATGGCTTTGGATAGTATGGACATTATAACAATACTGATTCTTCTGATCCATGAGCACAGAATGTCTTTCCATTTATTTGTGTCTTCTATTTTTTTTTTCATCAATACCTTGTAGCTTTCAGTGTACAGGTCTTTGACCTCCTTGTTTAAAGTTATTCCTAATTATTTTTATACAATTATAAATATTAATTTCTCTTTCTGATAGCTTATTATTAGTGTATAGCATGCAAAAGATTTTTGTGTATTGATTTTGTATCCTTCAACTTTACTGAATTTTTTTTATTAGGTCTAAGAGTTTTTTGATGGAGTCTTTAAGACTTTCTACATATAATATCATGATATCTGCAGATAGTGACAGCTTTACATCTTCCTTTCCAATT
The DNA here is from genome assembly GCF_963455315.2 of Globicephala melas. Classification (NCBI taxonomy): domain Eukaryota; kingdom Metazoa; phylum Chordata; class Mammalia; order Artiodactyla; family Delphinidae; genus Globicephala; species Globicephala melas. The sequence continues at coordinate 19,128,409 of NC_083325.1, forward strand.
TGGATGCCTTTTATTTATTTTACTTGCCTAATTGTTGTGGCTAGGACTTTCAATATTATGTTGAATAATCATGGTGAGAGTGGGCATCCTGGTCTTGTTCCTGATTTCTATTGAAAAGTTTTCAGCTTTTCACCATTGATTATGATGATACCTGTGGGCTTTTCATATATTGTCTTTTTTATGTTGAGGTAGTTTCCTCTATAGCCACCGTATTGAGAGGTTTTTTATTTGTTTTTGTTTTTGTTTTTTTTTTTAAATCAGGTACAGGTCATGTTATTAAGACCAAAGTTTACTGGGTTACTAGGTTCAATATTGGGTCAACTACTTGAATGTTATGATTTTTTCCATCACAAAAGCTAATTGAAGAACAAAGAACAGATACTGCAAATGTGTCAGTGATGGGTAGAATGGAAGGTTACTTCCTTAAGACTACAGAAAATCTGTTGCATGAATGTCATGTTAAGGAGGAAAATAATTCTGAAATAATAAAGTATATTAAACACTAATGTTGTCTTAGTATCAGCTGAACATAATGAAGAGTTAGTTTACTTAATCTTAAAGTCAAAGGTAGTTATCTAAGATGAGATAGGAAAAGGTTGATATTAGCAAAAACAAAACACATTTCTGTCAAGGTGGCATTAAACTAGTTGACCCAGAATTTAATTTATAAAAATATTTATTTGGGAATGATTTATAAATATTTATACATATATAATTTATAAATATATAAACATATATAGAAAGGGATGTGATGTTGAAATCATAACACTTAAAAAATTACCCAGTACTGTAATCTGATAGTTTATTCTGGAAACTAGAAAGATAGCCCTCTGTTGGAATATGCTTTTAAGTACTCCTTTCCCTCCCTCATTTTTCCTTTCATGTATTCCTCTCTTGCCTCCTAGAGGACAAAAGAGATTATACTATCTGCTCCCCCACAAAAGTACATAAGTAGATAATATTACTTCTGCTTTTCAGATAAAGAAAGTGAAATACAGAAGAATTAAATAATTGAGTTGTCAATATTTTGAGTAAGTGTCAGTGCCAAATATGAAATCTAGCCATGTAATTGTCTTCTTGGTTTGTAAGTAAAAAAATAAATAAACAAAACCGAACAGACATGAATTTCAGGACCATGAGAAAAATAAAAATCTCCTGCACCTGGAATGCTCTAACACTAAAAATTAGTAGACTCACAGAGAGAGCAAGATGGCCCTCAGAATTTTTATGTGATGAATAACCTATTGGACATACATTAACAAGGAAGCAGATGTTCTCCAAAGTGGAATGGGATCAAATTTAATACAGCACACACTCACACATAGGTACCAGGCTTAGACTTTTAAAATAAGATTAAAAAAACTAGGAAAGAGAAAAAAGGAGGGTGGGAGGATAAGGACACTAATCTGGCAAACAATGCCTGGTAATCAAGGAACAAAAAGAAGCAAAATTCATTTAAGAAGTATGTTAAAGTTTTAAAACACATAGCTAAATCTTCGTGAAAGTGTGGGAATTTCAGAGAGAAATGAAAGTAGATCATTAGATGAAATACTGCTAGGCTTACTGCTGCAGGAAAAGAAATTACATAATAGAACATTTGAAATGCCACTGAAGTCATGATTGTTCTTCTAGTCCATACTATCAATTCATATTTATTGCCTATTATCGTCTGGTGAGCACACTGAGTTGAAAGTAATTTGAGGTCATGGATACAATATCCACCATGTATATAAAATACATAATATCAAGAAAACATAAATTTAGCCTCTGTCAGTCCATATTAAAATCCTCTAGGAACAAGTCAAGGAGATATTTATAACTGCACTGAGGATTTGAACTTATCATTGCTCGGGTTTTGTGAATTAAAAATAGGAGTTGATTGGGTTGGAAAAGTGAATTCCCAAAGATATGAACTTGACTTTTGAAATTTAGGTTACTTTTACTTCCCCAAGGGAGAGAAAGACCCATGATCTACAAAACAGCTGACAGTTTATCACATTAGGTTTAGAGAAACACCAAAAGTAAAAATTAATCATGAGTTTCAATATCCTATCCATTTGGATCCAGCCTATGAATGTATTTCAATTGGCACTATAGGCAGTTAAAAAACAAACAAATAGGAAGACCAGTTAGAAGGCAGCTCCATGGCAAGACATAAGGACTATCCCTGAACATAATTAAAGAAATAAAAGTTAGGAGTAAATTTAACAAATATAAGGGGAAAAAAACAAACAATAAAAACAAAACTTGGTGATTGATTAGATAAGAAGGAGTAAGAAGGAAGTTAAGTAGAGGGACTAAATTAGGATATGGTGATTTTACTCTCAGACACACAGAACACAGGAGTAGCCTTTAGTGAATATGGAAATATAATGAAGTTCTGTTTGAAAAAATTGAATCAGAGAGAGCTATGGAACATCTAAGTGGACATTTTCATTTTTAAGGGCTGGATATTAAGATGTAGGCATCAGTCATTTAAGTTTTTAAAATCTTTCATTGACTTCCCATTTATTTTTTTTCCAATGTCAGTTCACTTTCCATAAATCATGATTTATAGCACCTAGGAGTTTTGGATTTCATGAATTAGTATAAATATGGAAAACTTGATTAACTGATCTGGATAATTCCAATAAATAAAATGTAATTACTCAAATAATATAACATAGTTTATTTATAAGCCCTGGGAAGTCAAGAAGTTACTGAGCACTAGATGCTCAGAAGAAGATATAAAAGAAGGTCTGGGGCTTCCCTGGCGGCGTAGTGGTTGAGAGTCCGCTTGCCGATGCAGAGGACTCGGGTTCGTGACCCGGTCTGGGAAGATCCCACATGCCGCGGAGCGGCTGGGCCCGTGAGCCGTGGTCGCTGAGCCTGCGCGTCCGGAGCCTGTGTTCCTCAACGGGAGAGGCCACAACAGTGAGAGGCCCATGTACCGCAAAAAAAAAAAAAAAAAAAAAGAAAGAAAAAAAAAAGAAGGTCTGTTTCTAAAGAATGCATATTCTTTTAAAAGATAAAATATAACCATAAGCAAAATTAAAAGCACACAATAGACTAAGATTAGTTGGAAACTGTAAACAAAAATAATAGAAATGTCCATGATTTATCTAATCAGAAACAGATTGATATAACACCTGAGTTTAGAATAGAAAGGCTTATATCATCTCTTATATTATATTATCATAGCACAATGAAAAATTTAATAAACTAGATTCAGTAAATGAAAAATCTGAGAAAACATTTTTTAATGTTTAAGAAAACATCATAAGCCCTAGGACTTACAGTAGAACTCATGCATATACCACAGTATTAGATTTTTTTAACCACACCCCTTTTCCATTAAGTTAATTTGTCTTCTGATGAGACTGTTGCTTAGAGTTCACTATAAATAATTTTTTAAACACTTTTTCTCCAAACCGTGATTCTTATTTTAAGGAATCATCTAATTTTGGAGACTTTCTTTCCAGATGCATCTCCATTCTATGGGAAACCACATGGATTGATGTAAAGTATATTGACTGAATTTAGTCAGACAGGTCTGGGTTGAAATTATGGTTCAACATTTTACTAATCATTTGATTAAGAGCAATTTTTTTTAAAAAAAATTTGAGATGGGGGCTGTGATTTGTAATACAACAATAAGGCATACTTTGCTAGTTTGCGGTAAAGACAAAATGATGGAAAAACTTGAAAGGCTGAACAAGGTGGTCCTCAAATCCTGGCAGTATGTCTCCTTATTTCTTTACCAGGGTTAACACCTGTAATTTTTGAAGAAAAATCATTAATTTCACATCTCAGTAGTGTATCCTCCTTCCATTAATTCAGGTATAGTCCTTCTGCTTTCACTTTTTCTCAGGGAAGAACATGTCAGTCATGCATATCTTGGAAGAATTCATTTTCTGTGTCTTTATGCCCATTGTCAGGGGATGCAGGTAGAATGCACTTGACTATCAACATTAACACTTTGCTTTAAAATCATATTTAATTTTAAATCCTCTACATTTCTGTGATAGTCAGAATAGCCCAGATTATCCTGGACTGGGTCACCCAAAACAGGCTAATGGGGAAGGTACCACTCAGCGTTGGTGGCTGTGATGCCAGAGGGAGAAAAGAGATTCACGTGACTCTTACAGAAGGAATTCAGGGTTCTGGCTTAGAAGAGACCCATGTCACTTCCAATTATGATTCTTAGTCCCACTCGGCTGTAAGACACCAGGAAGTACAATCCTGTCATGCTTCCAGAAAACTGAGAGCCACAGATATTTAGCAAATAGCACAAATAATGACCAGAGTTATGACTTAATACACATGCACATTATGTGTGTTGAGAACACATTCCAAAAATCCTGGGTATGGAAAAACAGCTGTATTTTTTCATTACTAAAATATATATCTGTCTGAAGTTCCCATTTTGCCTAGTGACAAAAATCTTACCCATTAAATTGCAGAAAAATTCAGTCACTTCCAGGCTTTCTTAGTAATGTTTAGGCATTGAAGATTTAAAGTGAGCCAAATTAGCATTTTTACCATCTGCATATAATCAGGGATATGTAGAGTGAGATCATGGCATCACACACATATAGCTTAATATGTACTGCTTGCTGCCTAAGGTTGCTTGTTTGTTCATCATCTACAGAACTGTTCTCAAAAGATGGTATAGAAGCAAGGAGCCAAGTTTCCTCTCCTACACTAAAATCAATGGGAGGAAATAGAATTAGACATGGCCCAGAGAGCAAAACTTAATAGAGGAAACAAGAGAGTAATATACAAAAAGATACCACATAGTTCATAGCAATTACCAAAAGAATGACTATCAATAGAGAGTGCTGGAAAGTTTGCTGAACAAGGAAGCTAGCCCTCCAAGAAAGGGAGATTTCAGTAGAGAAAAGGAAAAACCCAGTTCTTAGTGCACCCACAATCAAGAGTGATGTATAACAACATACCTATTTATATTAAATTCAAATTTTAATAAAAGCTAAACTTTACTAAGTATTTACTAAAGTTGGCTTCTCATGTTAAGCACTTAATGTGCACTATTTCCCTTAATTCTCATAATCACTTTATGAGGTCAAATGAATTCATGCTCATTTTAAATATGTGTGATATTTAAAGTGGCTTAATAACTGAGCTTATAATTGTCAAAGAACTCATGTGTAGATCTTTATTACTCCAACTGGATGGTCCTGACCATTGCACTGTTCTTTATTTGCCATGTTCAACTTATTTGGTATCAGTTTGAAAATACAGCACACTAACATATATTCAAATTTCTTCAATTCATTTATGAATGAATTATGAGTGGGAGCATTTATAAGATCCTGTTATGCCCTGAGTTTGTGTTCTGACTCCACCTTACAATAGCTCTTTGAACATGAATAGATCATTAATTTTTTGAGAATCTCTGATTCCTCATTTATATATAACAGAGATAAAATAGAAATTAAATATTAATTGCCTTGGCAATCTTACAATGTCATTTTGTCTACTGAACTAGGTATTATGTAGAAATGTAGACAATAAAATAAATTATATGTATATACAGTACATACATATGTATATACATATATAGTTATTATTACTGGAAAAGTTTTGACAGTCCACATGGAAAGAATAGAACATTAAAAAGATAAGGATTAGCTTATAAATGAAATGTTCATCATGTAATTCATGAACCTACCAAGCAAGCAGGAGCAACCAAAGAGAAATATTTGGAAACTTATCTGGAAATGTTGAACTATAATAAAGCAAAACATTAGTGCCAGACAGAGTATTTCAAAAACAAATTCACCTTCCAATGGCCAGAGATAAAAACAAATTTCACCAGCTTCAATTCCCCTGACATTATTGTCATGTGTCCAGTGTTCTACTGTATCTAATACTTTGCAAAAAAAAAAAAAAAAAGCTAAGTATTCTATTTTATTAGTGCAATGAATACTCCACTATCTCTGCCTCAGTTTCCTGAATCAAAATGATCATGACAACTTTCCAGCTGATGTATGAGTAAATGTTTGTGTAGCCTTAATGTGATGATGGACAGGATCCTTCAAATTTAAAGCAATGTCTGGAAGATGTTCATTATAGAGGACAAAAAAAGACAGAACAAACTATAAACCACAGTCAATATTAGAATTATACTAAAAATGTTTACAGGTTATATATTGAGAATAACAGATCCATCCTCATAAATACAGATGCATTTCCTTTTATATTAATGGATCTGTAAGTGAATGCTATAAAACACAATTGAAATACTGCAAAACTGCAGAAGTATCAATTTAGGTGATCTATAGTACAGAGAAAATGGAAGTCACAATGTCCAAGTTTTTGTCATGTTAATTAGCCTAATTCCCTATTTCACACAGTCAATAAAAATTCAAGCTAATTTCCCAAATCTGTGTAGGATGTGAGAGTAATCAATGTTCATAGGCCAGTTGTGAGTTAGGATGATCTAACGTTGAGGTTAACTGACAAGAAGGTAAGAGAGACTAAATCTATATGTCTTTCATCACAAATAAGTGCTACCTGAGCCAATAATAATAGGTCAATGAATCAGTAGCTAGGTTTAAAATGTTTACTGTCAATAGAACTTGCAAGTACTCAAATAAAAGTCCAAATAGCTTTCTAAATTATTGTATTAATTCATCAGTAAGTAGCTTTTGAGTATCTACCATCTGTCCAAAATTGTGTTGCTGTTAGCTCCTGTCTTGTTTCCTCTTCAGTAATTGCTCAAATCTACACATTCACCTTTATCCCCAAGCAACATACATGTTTCAAATCTATTCTAGTTTGAAAGTCAAAGCCAAAGAGAGCAGTGTGGTTGTCAGTAGCCTCAGGTGTGCTCATCATTAGAATTAGTCCCAATGATTGTAAACCTATCTGTCCCCAATGAGTGATCCCAAAGCACTTGTAATGTCCTGGCTAAAGCTTTCCCATATAACCTACTCTTATCTACTCCATTAAACAAACACTGTAGACCAATTGACTGTGTTTAGATTTAAGTTTCACTACCTCTAACTCACATTTCCGGAACAACCGGAGCACGTGGGTGTTCCCATGACATTTTGCTGATCTCTTGCTAATGCAGTGAGCTGAACCCTATTTCCCATAAGACACACATTCCTCTCTTAGTCATTGTCAAGATGAGGCCTAGATTACACCAATTGTCTCAAACCAGAATGAGAAGATTTAACCTTTATATTCCTCTGGCTTGGTACAGGAAAAGTATCCTAAATCATATGCTGATGGGAACCTAGAAAGTCATCTATCATTATCCTTTCATTAAAGATAATAACCTGACACTCACTGTCACTGTGATCTTGGATGAAGTGGAAGATTGCCAAGACTCATTACTAGGATAGTCACACTGCAAAGCTCATGTTAATTCTTCTTTCCCATGAAAGTCTGACAGCAAAGGAGTAATACATAGGTAAAATGGACCCAGATTATGGACAGCCCTGAAAACCATGCAGAAGAGTTTGCAATTTATTTGATATGTTGTTTCCCTGAGTAGGAAAAATCCAAGTCAAAGTAGAATTTTAGTCTAGTGACCATGCACTAATTTCTTCACAAAATAGCTAGTTTTTACTTATGTCTGATGTAACTTTTAGTAGTGCTACATTTCAACGTCAAGAGATTTCCTATTTGGACAAAAAATTATTGTCCCCCTGTATTTTATGGAGTTGATAAAGCGAGGTTGTTTAGATTAATGGGCAAAGTATCCATTGTCTATAATGCCTTTGAGACCATCATTGACCAAAGAGTAATATTTTGTTCAGTATTCTTTACCTACCACCTCTTGATCAAGCAAACATGCTCTTCGTTCACATATCTCTTCAATCATCCTGCTTCTGCCTAGGATAGTTTTTGTCCTGTGTGGATAAAAATAGAATGACTTCTTAGGTCTGATTTGCCTGGGGGTTAATATTTTTAATTACTTACCATATTTTCTCAAAATATCATTTTTCCATAATAACTTAACTTTTTTATTATTGAAACTTGATTTTTTAAACATGCTACATTTATTTTGTTTTCTGGACACCCAGGTTCTAGAATCCAAAAAAAAAAAAAAAAAAGGATACATCTGTACCTATCTCCCCATGAAGTTGCAGATATAATTAGCCATCTAAATCTTTAAACACTTGCTAGGAAAGGTGGGGATGTGTACTCAGATATACAACCCTCTCTTTAAAATTCAGACTTAAATCCTGATAATTTACAAATTCCTATATCAGCTCTGAAGACTCTGAAAAGTACAACATAAATCTCTTCTAGATATAAAGCTACATTCTCCCATACCATCCAAAATAACCTCTCATGAGAGGCAGCAGTAACCCCTAAAATAAGTGGGACAGAAAAACTCATAGAGATATGTAGAGAATCTTAATTGAACTTTACCTGGTTACTCTATCTTGATAACATCTAAACGTATCAGGGAAGTGCAGGTGTATACTTGAAGCAGTGAACAATGGCACTAAGAAATAGACTGGGTTTATTCATAGAATATCTCTGGCACAAAGGTGATTTAAATACAAGATAGATACTTACAGTTTGTCTTGGTAAAGGGCCTCACCTAACATAGAGGAAAACATGGTGCAGAGAAACATCTGATTGAGATAGTCAGAATCTATCATTCTATGCACAAGATTATGAACAATCAAGAATACCATGATAAAATCAAGAGGAAATAAACTAGATACATATATGTACAGATACCAATCTTTATCAGACATTCTTTTTTTAAAGGGAGAGTACCTCAGAAAAAAATGGCTTACGAAAAAACTTATCAATAAAAAAGATAAAACATCAATTTAAAATGCTAAGAAAAAGCATAATTTAAAATTATTTACTATACAAATAAAATAATATTTTGGGAATCATACTTTGTGTTTCCACATAATTCAAATAGATTCTATGAAGTAAAATATATTTTTTAAAAATAAGACAAAGGGTTAAATATAAAACTAAAAAATATATATATAATAATGATAATTAAGATATTGGACATCAAGCAATAAAGAACAGTGACTCCTGAGACAGGAAAAAAATGAATTGAGCCCTACATTGACTCAACTTTATGGGAAATACATGAAGAACCCACTGTATCCCTCTGTTGAGGAGATGAAGCTTGAAGTTTGGGGAAGCCATGGAGGCTAGTGTACACAGAACAGACTAGCAGAAACAACAGAGCTACATGAAGAGGGAGTTACATGTATCTGCATAGCTCTTGTAGCTTCCTGAACATGTAATCATAACTTTTTATGTTCTTTCTATTAATTCTATCATTTTTCACTCACTTTTGATTTATTGATTGTTTTTTTTCTTGTTACGAATTGTCTTATCATGATTCTTTGCATTTCTGGTAATTTCTGATTTTATGACAGAAATTAATTTTATCTTTTTGGATAAATCTTTATATTCCTGTAAATACTTTTGAACTTTGTTTTTTTTGACACAGAAATGTATGTAGAAGCCATTTGATGCTTTCAGGCCTTGCTTTTAGATTTGCTAGATGGAACCAGAACTTCATTAATCTAGGTTTAATTTTTTTTCCTACTCGTGAGGTTAAGACCTCTCTACTCAACATGATTCTCCCTGAAATATGATAGTCTGAGTCTGGGTAGTAATTACAACTGCTGTTCTTGGTATTGTCTAATTTCTGGGCACTGTTCTAGCCAATACGTTGAGGTGGTTCTTTCCCCTATCCTCAGATTCATGCACTTACCAGTACTTAATTAAATTCTCTATGAGATTATCAGATTGGATTAAAGAAAACCCAAGACCCATATATGTTGCCTGAAAAAGTCATTTAAGTATAAAGACACAAATAAAGGTGAAAGGTTAGAAAAAGAGAGCATGCTAACACTGGAAACAAAGAAAGCTGGAGTAGATATATTCATACTAGATTAAGGAGACTTCAGAGCAAAGTCTTTAATGAGGAATAAAGAGGATCATTTCATAATAACAAAGAGGTCAATTTATAAAGATTGTATAACAAAAATGTGTATGCACCTAATAGGAGAGTTTTAAAGTACCTGAAGCATAGAACTGCAAGGAAAAATATGTAGTAGACAAATCCTCAAATATATTTAAGGATATCAATATTTCTGTTTCTGTACAAGCAGAGATAGAAAACCAAATAAAGATATAGAAGACTTGAACAACATGATTAGCCAATTTTGACCAATCCATATTTATAGAATAGTCCAAACAAGGACAGCAGCAGAATATACATCTTTTCCCAGTGCACATGGAGCCTTCACAAAGATGGGTCATATTTTGGGTTGTAAAAATTTGTTCAATAAATTTAAAGGAGTCAAGCCATACAAAGTATGCTCCCTTATTACAATGGAATTAAAGTAAAAATCAATAACAAAAAATGCAAAGAATCCCCAAATATTTGGAGACTAAGTAACACAATTCTAAATAATCAACTGGTTAAACGTGAAATCAAAAGTGAAATTTAAGAAGTATTTGAAATGAGATACAAAATGAAAGTACAACATTTTAAAAGTCACAGATTCAGCTAGAACAGTACTTCATGAGAAATTTATAGAACTAATTTCTGTATTAGAAAAGAAGATGATCTCAATCAAAAGCTTTAGCTTCCACATTAAGAAAGTAGGAAAACAAACTATTAAACTATAAAGAGACTTAAAGTAAAAGAAAACCAAAATCAGATAAATCAAAATAAAGAAAATATAAATAAAGATCACACAGGAAATAAGCAAAATAGAGAACAAGCAAGAGAGGGAAGGAAACAGATCACAATGAAGTACCACTGCACATTTATTAGGATGTTTAAAATATAGTAAACTTACTTATACCAAGTATTTTTTATCCACTTTTTAAAAATAAATTTATTTACTTATTTATTTATTTACTTTTGGCTGTGTTTGGCTGTTGCTGTACATGGGCTTTCTCTAGTTGTAGCGAAGGGGGTTACTCTTCATTGTGGTGTATGGGTTTCTCATTGCAGTGGCTTCTCTTGTTGTGGAGCATGGGCTCTAGGCATATGGACTTCAGTAGATGTGGCACACAGGCTCAGTAGTTGTGGCTCTGGGACTCTAGAGCCCAGGCTCAGTACTTGTGGTGCATGAGCTTAGTTGCTCCATGGCATGTGGGATCTTCCCAGACCAGGGCTTGAACCCGTGTCCCCTGCATTGGCAGGTGGATTCTTAACCACTGAACCACCAGGGAAGCCCTTATACCAAGTATTGTCAAGTGTGTGGATCAACTCAAAATTTCATAGACTGCTGATAAGAATGCAAAATGATGCCACCATGTTGGAGAACAATTGGCAGTTTATGAAAATGTTAAACAAACACCAATCATATAACTTAGTTAGTCCACTCCTAGGTATTTACTCAAGAGAAATAAAGCATGCGTTTACATAGTATTCTACATGAATATTCATAGCAGCTTTATTTACAGTAGCCAAATACAAGAATCAACCCAGATGTCCTTTAAGGAGTGACTGGATAAACTAATCATTGTATATCCATACAATAGAATACTACTCAATAATAACAATAAAAAATAATAAGATATCAATCCATCCAACAACACAAATGAATAAGTATGTTGAATAAAAAAATAAGCTAATGAAACCCTTAAAAAAACAGAAAAGTATACATGTTGTATGAATCATTTATATAAAAAATTCTAGAAAAAGCAAGCTAAGCTATAATGAGAACAATTAGATTTATAAGTGCCTATGAATGAAGGAAGGGAAGGAGTTCTGGGGGAGTATGAGATTAGGAGGGGACATCAGGACAATTTGGGATTGATGAATATCTCCATTCTCTTACTGCAGTGTTGCTTAGTGAATGCATATGTATGCCAAAATGTATCAAATTGTATATTTTAATGTGTGCAATTTATTGTATTTCAATTTTACTTCAGTAAAGCTCTGTGTGTGTGTTTGTGTGTGTTTAAGGAACTGGTTGATAAACAAGAAGAAAAAATAAGTGGGATGAGATAAGAAAGATGTTAAGAAAAATAATATTTCAAAAGCAAAATTAAAAATAACATTAGAAATAATAAAAGGCAGACAAAAATGAATGACCTTTAATAATTTATTTAGGGATAAATTTGAGAACATATAAAAAATTCCTGATGGGATGTCAGCAAGATGACAGAATAGGAAGCCCCAGACCCTTTTAACCCTCATAGAGACACTAACTAAACAGCAATACATGGACTAATTTTGTTTCTGAGAAACCCAGAAATCAGTTAAGAGGATCTTATATCCAAGGTGAGTGCAAAACCAGCCACATTAAAAAGTATGAAAATTTGTGGCACTCACTACCATAGTTACCTTCCCCAGCTCAGTGTGTTGTGATCAGGAGAAATGTCTCAGTTCCCAACTTCTTTCTGGGGAGGGAAAGACAATATTAACACATACATCCAAGGTTTATACATTTTGAGGGGCTGCCCAAGGGATTGCTTTCTACCCTGCCTGAATCTCATGCTGAGAGGAAATGTCACTAGGATGGGGACCACTGAGAACAAAGGTTGTGGTTTGGAGGAGCATGCACTAACAGGCAATAGTCCCTTCCTCCAGCTCAGTATGGAACAAGTGGGAGAAAAACCACTAGTGTATTCTCTCTGAAAAGAAAATTATCTGATGTGCATATCCAATATTTAGGCTTTTTGGGTGGCCTGCCTGAGGGACCAGTCTTTCTGTCTTGCCTGAGTTAGAGCACTGACAGTGTCCCACATATTGTAAAACTGGAGAGGCTGCTGAGGAGAAAAGGAAGTTGGGCAGTTTGCAGCAGTCCAGAGAACCTGCAGCACTGCATACAGACACTAGAGGAATCAAGAGGTTATGAAATCCTAAAAAAAAAGAAAGAGGCAACCTTCTCTAATAGTGAATTTACCCACACAAGCCCAGAGAAGATTCATCCACTGAAAATGTTTGAGAGGTCCCAGAATCTCTAGGTGGGCTGATTGGTGAAGGTCTTTCCCTGAATGTGGCCAGTCTATAAAGACTGGGAATGGAAGCTATTTTTTCAAATGTGTGGATTCTAACACAAAGTTACAAAGCACATGAAGAAATACAGAAACATGGCCCAATCAAAGGAGCAAAATAACTCTCTAAAACCAACCCTAAAGAAATGGAGGTATATGAATTACCAGAAAAAAAGGTCAAAATAACCAACACAAAGATGATTGACATGCTGAGCAAAGCAGTGAACAAAATGAGAATATTAACAAAGAAATAGAAAACATAAAAAATAATGAAACAGAAATTTTGGTGCTAGAAAATACAATAACTGAACTGATAAATTCACTAGAGGAGTTTAACAACAGACTAGATCAAGCAGAAGACAGAATCAGTAAATTTGAAAACAGATCACCCAAAATTATCCAGTCAGAACAGCAAAAGGCAAGAAAAAGAGTTAAGGAAGCCGAAGTGACACCATCAAATAGGCCAATATTATGCACATTATGATAATCTCAGAAGAAGAGAAAAATGGGCAGAAAGCTTATTTGAAGAAGCAATTGCCAAAAACTTTCCAAATCTGGAAGAAGGAAATGTACATTCAGATTCAAAGAGCCTGGTGGACCCAAACTAATATAAAATCAAAGAAGTCCAAACAGTCACATTACAATCAAATTGTCAAAAGTCAAAAACAAAGAGAGAATTTTCAAAGAAGCAAAAGAAAAATCACATATAAGAGAGCTCCCAATGGACTATCAGTGGACTTCTCAGAAGAAACCTTGCAGGCCAGAAGGGAATGGGATAATTAAAACAGAACAACAAAAGAAAAAAAAAAAAAAAAAGAAAGAAAAGCTGCCAACCAAGTGTAATATAACTAGCAAAATTATTCCTTAAAATGAAAGAGAAATAAAGACTTTTATAAATTAACAAAAAATAAGAGAGTTCATCACCAATAGACTTGTATCACAAGAAATGAAACAGGGAGTTTTTCAAGTTGAAACAAAAGAAGTCTAGATAGCCCTGTGAAAACATGTGAAAGTACAAAGCTAACTGGAAAAGGAAAATATATAGACAAATACAGAATACTGTAATGTACTGTAATGGTAGGGCACAAATCCTTTAATTCTGGTAATGATATTAAAAGACAAAAGGCTTTTTAATGTAACTATAAAATATATTAATGCATAAACCATATAAAAAGATGTATTTTGTGACATCAAAAACATAAAGTGTATAGGAAGAAAATTAAAAGTATAGAGTTTTGTATGCTATTGAAGCTATCAGCTTAAAATAGATTGTTATAATTATAAGATGTTTTATGTCAGCCTCATGGTAACCACACAAAATACCTACAGAAGATACTGAAAAGAAAATGAAAATGGAATAAAAACATGTCATTACAAAAACACAAAGGGAGATAGGAAGTAAGAGAGGGTCAAAAAGTTACAAGATCACACAGAAAGCCATTAACAAAGAGTCAGCAGTAATGCCATCTTTACTGGTAATTACTTTAAATTAAATGAATTAAACTTCCTAACAAAAAGATATAGAGTGGCTGAATGAATGAAGAAAAACAAGATCATACTATATACTCTCTATAAGAGACTCACTTTAGATGAAAGAACACACATATGCTGAAGTGAACAAATGAAAATAAAATATTCCATGCAAATAGTAACCAAAAGAGTGCAAGGGTGGTCATTTATGTTAGACAAGGTAGACTTTAAGTCAAAAACTGTTCAAAGAGACAAAGTAGTATATTGTACAACAATAAAAAGAGTCAGTTACCTGGAAGGCATTGCATACTTAATTTAACAGCAAAAATAGGATTATACACTATGACCAAGTGAGATTTACCTTGGGATTCAAGGATGTTACAACATTTTAAAATTAATGTGATAAACTACATTAACAAAACAAAGGATAAAAATCACATGCTCATCTAAATGGATGCAGAAAAGCATTTGACAAAATTAATACATGTTCATGATGAAAACACCAGGAATAGAAAGAAATTATTTCAACATTATAAAAGTCAAATGGAAAGCACACAATGAACATACTCAGTGGTGAAAAACTAAAAGCTTTTTTCTTCTAACATCAGTAACGAGGTAAGGATGCCCACTCCAGACACTTCTATTCAACATAGTATTGGAAGTCAGAGCTAGAGCAATTAATCAAGAGAAAGAAATAAAAGTCACCTAAACCAAAAAGAAAGAAGTAAAATTATCTCTATTTGTATATGACATGATATTATATGTAGAAAACCTTGAAGATTATACATACACACACACACTAATTTATTAGAACAAATAAACAAAGTCAGCAGAATTGCAGGATACAAATCAGCATCTAAAATAAATTGTGTTTTTGTACATTAACAATGAACAATCTGAGAGTAATGGAGACTATAATCCCATTCATAATAGCATCAAAAAAAATAAAATACTTAGGAAAGAACTTAGGAATAAACCAAGGAGGTAAAAGACTTGTTGGCTAAAAACTACAAAACATGAGAAGAATAAAGATATAAATAAATGGAAAGACATCTTAGTTCATTGATTAGAAGATTAATATTGTTAAAATGGCTATACTACTCCAAACGATCTACAGATTGAATGCAATCCCTATCAAAATTTCAGGGATATTTTTTGTGAAAATAGGAAAACACATCCTAAAATTCATAGGAAACAACAAAAAGTCTTGAAGAGCCAAAACAATCTTGAGACATAAGAATAATTTTGCACACCTGACTTCAAAATATATCACTAAGCTACAGTGATCAAAACAATATGATGCTGGTATAAAGACCAATGGAACAAGGCAGAGAGCCCAGAAATAAACCCATGAGTATACAGTCAAGTAATCTTTGGCAAGGGAGCCAAGAATAAGCAATTGGGATAAGGATAGTCTTCTTAACCAATGGTGATAGGAAAACTAGAAAACTATATGAATAAGAATGAAATTGAATTCTTACTTAATGCCATAAACAAAAATCAACCTAAAATGTATTAAAGACTTTAAAACTCCTAGTAGAAAATATAGAGGAAAACTTCATGACATTAATTTTGAGAATGATTTCTTGGATATGTCACTAAAATCATAGGAAACAGCAGCAAAAATAGACAAGTGAGACTACAACAAACTAAGTAGCTTCTGTGCAGCAAAGGAAAAAATCAAAAGAGCAAAAAGACAATCTAAAGAATGGGATAAAATATTTGTAAACCATATATAAGATAAAGGGTTAATATTAAATTATGTAAATAAATTGTTCAACTCAATAGCAAATTAAATAAATTGATTTTAAAAATTGACAAAGAATTTGAGTAGATGCATATACAAATGTCAATGGGTATATGAAAATGTGTTCAACATAACTAATCATCATATAATAAGGTCTGAACATTGCTGTCCCCCTAAAATTCCTTTGTTAAGATCTCAACTCCCAATGTGATGGTATTAGGAGGTGAGGTCTTTGGTATATGACTAGGTCATGAGAGTGGAGCCCACAAGAATGGAATTAGTACCCTTATAAAAGAGGTCCCAGAGAGCTAGCTCCCTCTTCTAATATGGAGACACAGCAAGAAGTCAGTAGTCTACACTCAAAAGAGGGCCTTCACCAGAACCAGACCATGCTGATGCCCTAATTTTGAACTTCCAGCTTCTACAACTGTGAGAAAAAAAATTCTGTTGTTTATAAGCCACTCATTCTGTGGTATTTTGTGATAGCATTCCAAAGAGACTAAGACATCATGTAAATACCATTCTAAACCACACATCTGTTAGAATGAGTTTTATCAAAAGACATAAAATAAGTCTTGACAAGAATTTAGAAAAATTGGAACCCTTGTGCACTACCATTGGTGGAAACATAAAGTGGTGTTGCCACTAAGGAAAACAGTTTGAAGCTTCCTCAAAAAAATTAAAAAATAGAACTACCATATAACCAGCAATCCCACTTCTGGTATATATCCAGAAGATTAGAAAATAGGATCCTGAAGAGATGTTTGTACTGTCATGTTCATTGTAGCATTATTCACAATAGTCAAGAGGTGAAAACAACCTAAGTGTCCGATAACAGGTGGATGGATAAAGAAAACGTGGCATATACATACAAAGACATGTTATTCATCTTGAAAAAGAAGTAAATACTGTCATACCCTACAACATGAATGAATCTTGAGGACGTTATGCTAAATGAAATAAACCTGTCATATAAGGACAAATAATGTATAATTCCAATTATATGAGGTATCTAAAGTAGTCAAACTCATAGAAACAACATAAAATGGTGTTTATCAGGGTTTAGGGGAGGGGAAAATGGGAAGATGTCATTTGATGATAATAGAGTTTCAGTCGTGAAAGATGAAAATTTCATAGATCTGTTGTAAAACAACATATATATAGTTAACAATAATGTACTGTACTCTTAAAAATTTAACAGGGTTGATTTTATGTTATGGAGGGTTTTTTTTCCTTTTACCACAATACAAAAAATGCTGATGAAGACTACAATTCATTCAGAAAAACAAAGATACAACATTTGAAAAGTTGGTCTTAGAAATTGAGAAGAAAATAAAAGAATTTGTAGCAATATCTAAATTTAAATTATAAGAAATCATTTATTGGCCAAAGAAAGGTTTAAATTCATAGATCAAGAATTTTAATAGATTAATAGAATAAAGATAAAAGACACATAGTGATAAAATTAATCGCTGTATTATTGATATAAAAATTAAACCTAATAAGAATTCAGAGTTAAAAGGGGAAAACGGATACCTTTTGTAAAGGAACAAAAATCAGAATAATTTAGACTTCTCTTCTGCCTCCCTAAATACCAGAAAATAATGGATATAATCTTGAGCACATGGAAATTAATGTGATCCACAAAATAATAAACCCAATCCACAAAAGCAAAAGAGTAAGTCCCAGCATGACAGCTGTGCAAAAGGCTTAGAAATCATTTAGGCCTGATTGAGGTTAAAAGACATGGGCCTTCTGGATAAAAATATAAGTATACCACAAAGGTTTCTTTCTTATTTTTCCTACACAACTGGTCTGAAATTATTGTACTAAAATTCAAATCTAACCACATTGTTCTTCCTATCCCACAGTATTCAAGAGTTACCCATTACCTTCAAAAGAAACTTTAAGAATGACATACAAACTTAAACCCTGAATACATTTGCAGCCTTACCACTTCCCTGTTATATTTTCTTAATTTTTAGCAATATTAGTATGCTTGCATGTCCCTAGCTTAATCATGTTCTTCTTATTCTTTGTGTTTTGGTCCTGTTCTTTCTGAATTGAGTATCTTCCACATTTGTCTACTTTAAGCTTCACTTCAATGGCATGTTTATCTTATAAAGTGTTTACTAATAGTGTCTGCCTTAGTTAAATATTGCATTTTGTGCTCATCCTCTATTATCCCATATTAAAAAATTATTTTTCTTACAGCACCACTAATATGGTGTTGTGATAATTTATTTTATTGTCTACTATTAGAGATATAAACACCTGAGGAGTAAGTCTTGTCCATCATTTTTTCCTAGAATGTGTAATGAATGCAGAATATCTGTGTATGTGCATGTGTATATGTGTTTGTATGTATTTTTATTAAATATTTGTTAGATAAACCAAAGAATAAAATTAAAAACTGTGCCTGCCTAATACCATACACAAAAATAACCTCAAAATGGATTAAAGACCTAAATGTAAGGCCAGACACTATAAAACTCTTAGAGGAAAACATAGGCAGAACACTCTATGACATAAATCACAACAAGATCCTTTTTGACCCACTTCCTAGAGAAATGGAAATAAAAACAAAAATAAACAAATGGGACCTAATGAAACTTAAACGCTTTTGCACAACAAAGGAAAACATAAACAAGAAGAAAAGACAATCTTCAGAATGGGAGAAAACATTTGCAAATGAAGCAACTGTCTAACAAAGGATTATTCTCCAAAATTTACAAGCAGCTCATGCAGCTCAATATCAATAAAACAAAGGAACAAATCCAAACGTGGATAGAAGACCTAAACATGCATTTTCCCAAAGAAGATATACAAATTGCCAACAAACATATGAAAGGATGTTCAACATCACTAATCATTAGAGAAATGCAAATCAAAATTAAAATGAGGTATCACCTCACACCAGTCAGAATGGCCATCATCAAAAAATGTACAAACAATAAATGCTGGAGAGGGTGTGGAGAAAAGGGAACACTCTTGCACTGTTGGTGGGAATGTAAATTGATAAAGCCACTACGGAGAACAGTTTGGAGGTTCCTTAAAAAACTAAAAATAAAACTACCATAAAACACAGCAATCCCACTATTGGACATACACCCTGAGAAAACCATAAATCAAAAAGTGTCATCTACTACAATGCTCATTGCGGCTCTATTTACAATAGCCAGGACATGAATGCAATGTAAGTGTCCATCGACAGAAGAATGGATAAAGAAGATATGGTACATATATACAATGGAATATTACTCAGCCATAAAAAGAACCAAAATTGAGTTATTTGTAGTGAGGTGGATGGACCTAGAGTCTGTCATACAGAGTGAAGTAAGTCAGAAAGAGAAAAACAAATATCTTATGCTAACACATTTATATGGCATTTGTTTTTAAAAAAGGGGGTTTCTGAAGAACCTAGAGGTAGGACAGGAATAAAGGTGTGGAAGTAGAGAATGGACTTAAGGACATGGGGAGGGGGAAGGGTAAGCTGAGATGAAGGGAGAGAGTAGCATGGACTTATATACACTACCAGATGTGAAAAAGATAGCTAGTGGGAAGGTACCACATAGCACAAGGAGATCAGCTCGGTGCTTTGTGATGACCTAGAGGGATGGGATAGGGATGGTGGGAGCAAGAGGCAAGAGGGAGGAGATATAAGGATATATGTGTATGTACAGATAATTCACTTTGTTGTAAAGCAGAAACTAACACAGAATTGTAAAGCAATTATACTCCAGTAAAGATGTTAAAAAAATAATAATAATAAATTGTGCCTCCTTCCATGTTATTCCAGTGTTTTAATATTCCTCTGAAACTATTTACTTAATTTAAATATTACCCTATTTCCTTTTTCTACATTGAGATAGAAAAAATATTCATCATAATTTTCACCTCAATCCTTCTGATATTAATTATTGTTGTCTATACGAGGATAAAACTCCATGAGGATAGGCAGAGAATAACTAAGAGTTAAAAGCTGAACCATCCCATAGCTCATATAAGCTTGGAAGACATTCAAGTTTCAACAAACAGAGCAAGAGTCCTATTTGAACAAGCAGGGCATTCAGTGGAGAACCTAGAATCACCACACCATCACACCATCACACAACAGGGTCAAAGTCCTCCTAGAGCAGTGGTTCTTAACAAAGGGCAATTTTGTCTATGAGTGGACATTTTGTAATGACTAGAGACATTTTTGTTTGTCTCAACTGTGATGAGTGAGAGGTACTATTCTTATCTGGTGAATAGAAGCTTGGGATGCTGCTAAATATCCTGCAATTCTCAGGAAAGGCCCCTGCAACAAAGAATTATCTGGAGTGAAATATTAATAGTGCTGAGATTGAGAAACATTATCCTACATCTAAAGGCTACCCTAAATATTTCCTAATAAAACTTAAAGTCTTAAAAGGATCAAGCTGATTGGCAAGAAACTTAATAGCCTTGACTTACAAAACACTCTTAAATGAAGTCAACAACACCATAATTCAAATAATATGGTATTCCCAATAACAAGCACTCAATAAAAAAAAAAAAAATTACAAGGAGTAAGAAGTGTAAATTACACCCAGGAGAAAAATCAAGTGAAAGAAACAAAGCAAAAATGACAACAATGATGGAATAACTTTAATAAAGATATTAAGCAGGATTCTAATAAAACTTTAAACAGCTTTTAAAAATATGCTTAAGGATTTAAAGGAAAAGATTAACATAATTAGAAGAGTCATCAAGGAATTTAAAAGAGCCAAATGGAAATGTTAATTTTAAGCATTCACTAGATTATATTAATAGCAATTAGATTCTTCAAGACTGATCAATGCCTTTAAATAAATTACTGAAGCACAGAGTTATGTCTAATGAAAATTATAAGGTAAGGTAAAAATTAAATAAACAGAGCCTCGATGATTGTGGACAAATAAGAAGTTCTCTAATACACATTTAATTAGAGGGGAAAAAAAGGAAGAGAAAGAAAAATATATTTGAAGAACTACTAACCAAAACAACAGCAAAAAAACCCACCAAATTTGATGAAAACTATAAATTCACAGATCTAAGAACATTCTAATCAAAAACAATATAATAATTGTTTCTTTGGGTGCACATACAACCCTCACTAAGATAGACCATATTCTAAGTTTTAAAATAAATCT
The DNA here is from genome assembly GCF_963455315.2 of Globicephala melas. Lineage (NCBI taxonomy): Eukaryota > Metazoa > Chordata > Mammalia > Artiodactyla > Delphinidae > Globicephala > Globicephala melas. The sequence continues at coordinate 19,149,742 of NC_083325.1, forward strand.
CAATAAATTTAAATAAATCATAGAGTATTTCAGAATTAATCTAGATATCAATAAAACAAATCTGTATTTTTAAAAATCCCCAAATATGTGGAAATTTTTAAATACACATCTAAATAATGATGGGACAAATAAAAAAATTGCAGACAAAATTAGAAAATATATTGAAATAAAGTGAACTGAACAAAAATGAAAACAGATCAGATCCATTGTTTCTAGCTTCTGTTTCAGTATTTAGAGATCTGAAAAGAGTTTACTCTGAAGTTTTACACTGAAAAAACAAACAAACAATAAAAACCACCAGACAAACTGCTAAGTCATTAGATTTCTTGAAGCCATAAGAGAGTTTAGGTCTCAGGGCAAACAATGAGTCAAAAATCTAAGGAGAGCCAGACACCTGCAGGGAGGAATGAGACATGAGCATTGTTTTATCCAAAGTACATACAAGCAGACACCAGAAAGAATAGTAACCTGATAGAATTCAGTTAGGAGTGGTTGGCAAATTGGTGGAGACAAAGTGTGCACTGGTGAGAGTATGATGCCCTCGAGTAGCTAAAGAAATTGGATAAATCTGTACACTGGGACTTGTGTTCTTCTCCAAGGATTTCCATAACAAAGTACCACAAACTAGATGACTTAAAAAAATATATTCTTTCACAGTTCTGGAGGCTAAAATTCCAAATTCAAGATGTTTGCTGGGCCATGCTCTCTCTGAAGCCTCTAAGGGGTGATCCTTCCTTGCCTTTTCCAGCTCTGGTAGCCCCAGATATTCTGTGGTTTGTGGTAGCATAACATCAGTCTCTGCCTCTGTCTTCCATTGGTCATCTGCTCACTCTGTCTCTTTTCTTCTTTAACAGAACTAGTTTTATTGGATCAAGTACCCAATCTACTCCAGCATGACCTTACCTTACTAATTAAATCTGCAATGATCATATTTCCAAATGAGGTCACATTCTGAGGTACCAGGGGATAGGACTTGACAGGTCTTTTGAAAGGACACAATTCAATGCATTACAGGGCTCAAAAAATTCAGGAGGGAGTCCTAAGATCTAGGGAAGTGGAACATCAACCCCTGGGGAGGTGCAAGAAAATCATTCACGTCCTTCTCTCCTGTTTTCTCTCTATAAAAAAGCTTTAATGTCTGGAAAAGAAATGTAAGAAACACTGATTCCCATTGTGACTGAGGTGAGAAAACAAGAAATAAACATTCCCAGCTCCCATCTAGAGACTGATACATTCTTTTTTTGGTTGTTTTTCTGTTTGTTTGTTTGTTTGCTTTGCTTTGTTTTAACATTTTTATTAGAGTATAGTTGCTTTACAATGGTGTGTTAGTTTCTGCTTTATAACAAAGTGAATCAGCTATACATATACATATATCCCCATATCTCCTCCCTCTTGCGCCTCCCTCCCTCCCACCCTCCCTATCCCACCCCTCTAGATGGTCACGAAAGCAACAAGCTAATCTCCCTGTGCTATGTGGCTGCTTCCCACTAGCTATCTATTTTACATTTGGTAGTATATATATATCCATGCCACTCTCTCACTTCGTCCCAGGTTACACTTCCACCTCCCCGTGTCTGCAAGTCAATTCTCTATGTCTGTGTCTTTATATCTGTCCCACCCCTAGGTTCTTCAGAACCATTTTTTTTTCCTTTAGAATCCATATATATGTGTTAGCATATGGTATTGTTTTTTCTCTTTCTGACTTACTTCACTCTGTATGACAGACTCTAGGTCCACACACCTCAGTACAAATAACTCAATTTTGTTTCAATTTATGGATGAGTAATATTCCATTGTATATATGTACCACACCTTCTTTATCTGCTCTTCTGTCAATGGATACTTAGGTTGGTTTCATGTCTTGGTTACTGTAAATAGAGCTGCAATGAACATTGTAGTAGATGACTCTTCTTGAATTATGGTTTTCTGAGGGTATATTCCCAATAGTGGGATTGCTGGGTCATATGGTAATTCTATTTTTAGATTTTAAGGAACCTCCATACTCTTCTCCATAGTGGCTGTATCAATTTACATTCCCACCAACAGTGCAAGAGTGTTCCCTTTTCTCCACACCCTCTCCAGCATTTATTCTTTGTAGATTTTTGATGATGGCCATTCTGATTGATGTGAGGTAATACCTATTGTAGTTCTGATTTGCATTTCTCTAATGATTAGTGATGTTGAGCATCCTTTCATGTGTTTGTTGGGAATCTGTATATTTTGTATGGAGAAATGTCTATGTAGGTCTTCTACACATTTTTGGATTGGGTTGTTTGTTTATTTGATATTGAGCTGCATGAGCTGCTTGTAAATTTTGGAGAATAATATTTTGTCATTTGCTTCATTTGCAAATATTTCCTTCCATTCTGAGGGTTGTCATTTCATCTTGTTTATGTTTCTTTTGCTGTGCAAAAGATTTTAAGTTTCACTACGTCCGATTTGTTTATTTTTGTTTTCATTTCAATTTCTCTAGGAAGTGGCTCAAAAAGGATCTGGCTGTAATTTATGTCACAGAGTGTTCTGCTTATGTTTTCCTCTAGGAGTTTTAAATTGTCTGGATTTACATTTAGGTCTTTAATTCATTTTGAGTTTATTTTTGTGTATGGTGTTAGGGAGTGTTCTAATTTCATTCCTTTACATGGAGCTGTCCAGTTTTCCCAGCACCACTTATGGAAGAGACTCTCTTCTATCCATTGTATACTCTTGCCTCCTTTACTAAAGATAAGGTGACCATATGTGCATGGGTTTATCTCTGGGCTTTCTATCCTCTTCCATTGATCTATATTTCTGTTTTTGTGCCAGTACCATACTGTCTTGATTACTGTAGCTTTCTAGTATAGTCTGAAGTCAGGGAGGCTGATTCCTCCACTCCATTTTTCTTTCTAATGATTGCTTTGGCTATTCAGGGTCTTTTGTGTTTCCATACAAATTGTGAATTTTTTTCTTCTACTTATGTGAAAAATGCTAGTTGTAGTTTGATAGGGATTGCATTGAATCTGTAGATTGCTTAGGGTAGTATAGTCATTTTCACAATATTGATTCTTCCAATCCATGAACATGATATATCTCTCCATCTGTTTGTATCATCTTTAATTCCTTTCATCAGTGTCTTACAGATTTCTGCATACAGGATTTTTGTCTCCTTAAGTAGGTTTATACCTAGGGTTTTGTTTTTTTGAGCAATGGTAAATGGGAATGTTTCTTTAATTTCTCTTTCAGATTTTTAATCATTAGAGTATAGGAATGCAACAGATTTCTATACATTAGTTTTGTATCCTGCTATTTTACCAAATTCATTGATTAGTTCTACATGTTTACTGATAGCATCTTTAGGATTCTCTACGTATAGTATCATGTCATCTGCAGACAGTGACATCTTTACTTCTACTTTTCTGATTTGGATTCCTTTTATTTCTTTTTCTTTTCTTATTAACATAGCTAAAACTTCCAGAACTATGTTGAATAATGGTAGTGAGAGGGGACAACCTTGTCTTGTTCCTGATCTTAGAGGAAATGATTTCAGTGTTTCACCATTGAGAACTATGTTGACTGTGGGTTTGTAATATATGGGCTTTATTATGTTGAAGTAAGTTCCCTCTATGCCTACTTTCTGGAAGGTTTTTATAACAAATCGGTGTTGAATTTTGTCAAAAGCTTTTTCTGTATCTATTGAGAAGATCATATGGTTTTTCTCCTTCAATTTGTTAATATGGTTTATCACATTGATTGATTTGCGTATGTTGAAGAATCCTTCAATTACTGGCATGAACCCCACTTAATCATAGTGTATGATCCTTTCAATGTGGTGTTGGGTTCTGTTTGCTAGTATTTTGTTGAAGATATTTTATCGATGTTCACAAGTGATACTGGCCTGTAGTTTTCTTTTTTTGTGTGACATCTTTGTCTGGTTTTGGTATCAGGGTGATGGTGGTCTCTTAGAATGAGTTTCGGAGTGTTCCTCCCTCTGCTATATTTTGGAAGAGTTTCAGAAGGGTAAGTGTTAGCTCTTCTCTAAATGATTAATAGAATTCACCTATGAAGCAATCTGGTCCTGGGCTTTTGTTTGTTGGAAGATTTTTAAACACAGTGTAAATTTCAGTGCTTGTGATTTGTCTCTTTATATTTTCTGTTCCTTCCTGGTTCAGTTGCAGTAGGTTTTGCTTTTCTAAGAATTTGTCCATTTCTTCCAGGTTGTCAATTTTATTGGCATATAGATGCTTATAGTAATAACTCATGATCCTTTGTATTTCTGCAGTGTCAGTTGTTACTTCTCCTTTTTCATTTCTAATTCTAATGATTTGAGTCTTCTCCCTTTTTTCTTGATGAGTCTAGCTAATGGTTTATCAATTTTGTTTATATTCTCAAAGAACCAGCTTTTAGTTTTATTGATCTTTGCTATTTCTTTCCTTTATTTTTTTTTTCGTTTATTTCTGATCTTATCTTTATGATTTCCTTCCTTCTGTTAACTTTGGGGGTATTTTGTTCTTCTTTCTCTAATTGCTTTAGGTTTAAGGTTAGGTTGTTTCTATGAGATTTTTCTTGTTTCTTGAGGCAGGTTTGTATTTCTATAAACTTCCCTCTTAGAACTGCTATTGCTGAATCCCATAGATTTTAGGTCATCCTGTTTGCATTGTCATTTGTTTCTAGGTACTTTTTGATTTTCCCTTTGATTTCTTCAGTGATCTATTGGTTATTTAGTAGTGTATTATTTAGTCTCCATGTGTTTGTATGTTTACAGATTTTTTTCCTCTAATTCATATCTAGTCTCATAGCATTGTGGTTGGAAAATATTCTTGATATGATTTCAATTTTCTTAAATTTGCCAAGGCTTGATTTGTGACCCAAGATATGATCTATCCTGGAGAATGTTCCATAAGCACTGGAGAAGAAAGGATATTCTGTTGTTTTTGGATGGAATGTCCTATATATATCTGTTAAATCAATCTTGTTTAATGTATCATTTAAAGCTTGTGTTTCCTTATTTATCTTCATTTTGTATGATCTGTCCATTTGTGAAAGTGGGGTGTTAAAGTCCCTTGCTATGATTGTGTTACTGTCGATTTCCCCTTTTATGGCTGTTAGCATTTGCCTTATGTATTGAGGTTCTCCTATGTTGCATAGATATTTACAATTGTTATATATTCTTGTATTGATCTCTTGATCATTATGTAGTGTCCTTCTTTGTCTCTTGTAATAGCCTTTATATTAAAGTCTATGTTGTCTGATATGCGAATTGCTACTCTAACTTTCCTTTGATTTCCAGTTGCATGGAATATCTTTTTCCATCCCCTCACTTTCAGTCTGTTTGTGTCCCTGGGTCTGAAGTGGGTCTATTGTAGACAGCATATATACGAGCTTATTTTTGTATCCATTCAGCCAGTCTATGTCTTTTGGTTGGGGCATTTAATCCATTTACATTTGATGTAGTTATCAATATGTATGTTCCTATTACCATTTACTTAATTGTTTTGGTTCGTTATTGTAGGTCTTTTCCTTCTCTTGTGTTTCCTGCCAAGTGAAGTTCCTTTAGCATTTGTTGTAAAGCTGGTTTGGTGGTGCTGAATTCTCTTAGCTTTTGCTTGTCTGTAAGGTTTTCAATTTCTCATTGAATCTGAATGAGCTCTTTGCTGGGTCAAGTATCTTGGTTGTAGGTTCTACCCTTTTATCACTTTAAATATGTCCTGTCACTCCCTTCAGGCTTGCAGAGTTTCTCCTGAAAGATCAGCTGTTAACCTTGTGAGGATTCCCTTGTATATTATTTGCTGCTTTTCCCTTGCTGCTTTTCAAAGTTTTTCTTTATATTTAGTTTTTGATAGTTTGATTAATATGTGTCTTTGTGTGTCTCTCCTTGGATTTATCCTGTATGGGACTCTGCACTTCCTGGACTTGACTGACTATTTCCTTCCCCATATTAGGGAAGTTTTCAACTATAATCTCTTCAAATATTTTCTCAGTCCCTTCCTTTTTCTCTTCCTCAGGGACCTCTATAATTCAAATGTAGGTACATTAAATGCTGTCCCAGTGGTCTCTGAAACTGTCCCCAATTCTTTTTTTCTTTATTATGCTCTGCAATAGTAATTTACACTATTTTATATTCCAGGTCCTTTATCCGTTATTCTGTCTCAGTTATTCTGCTATTGATTCCTTCTAGGGAATTTTTAATTTCATTTATTTTGTTGTTCATCTTTTTTTTTTTTTTTTTTTTTTTTGCTCTTTAGTTCTTCTAGGTCTTTGGTAAACTTTTCTTGTATTTTCTCCATTCTATTTCCAAGATTATGGATCATCTTTACTATCATTACTCTGAATCCTTTTTCAGGTAGACTGCCTGTTTCCTCTTCATTTGTTTGCTGGTGGGTTTTTAACTTGCTTCTTCATCTGCTCTGTGTTTCTCTCTTTCTCTTTTTACTTAACTTACCATGTTTGGGGTCTCGTTTTTGCATCCTGCAGGTTCGTAGTTCCCATTGTTTTTGGTGTCTGGCCCCAGTGACTAAGGCTGGTTCAGTGGGTTGTATAGGTTTCCTAGTGGAGGGGACTGGTGCCTGTGTTCTGGTGGATGAGTCTGGATATTGCCTTTCAGGTAGGCAGGACCTTGTCCGGTGGTGTGTTTTGGGGTGTCTGTCTCCTTATTATGATTTTAGGCAGCTTCTTTGCTAATGGGTGGGGTTGTGTTCCTGTCTTGCCAGTGGTTTGGCATAGTGTGTCCAGCATTATAGTTTGCTGGTTATTGAGTGGAGCTGCATGTTAGCATTCAGATAGAGATCTCTGGGAGTGCTTTCACCATTTGATATTGCATGGAACTTGGAGGTGTCTCATGGAGAAATATCTTGAACTCAGCTCTCCTACCTCAGAGTCTCAGGCTTGACACTTGGCCAGAGCACCAAGACCCTGTCAGCCACATGGCTCAGAAGAAAAGGGAGAAAAAGAGAAGGGAAGAAAGATGAAAAGAAAGAAAGAAAGAAAGAAAGAAAGAAAGAAACAAAGAAGATAAAATAGAATTATTAAAATGAAAAAAAATTAATTATTAAAAATAGAAAAAACTAAAAAATAATAAAAAGAGAAAAAAAGAAAAAGAAAGAAAGAAGAGTGCAACCAAACCAAACAACAAATCCACCAATGATAACAAACGCAGAAAAGTAAACTAAAAAAAAAAAAAAAAAGCTGGTAGACAGAACCTTAGGACAAATGGTGAAAGCATAGTTATGTAGACAGAATCACATAAAGAAACATACACTTACACACTCACAAAAATAGAAAAAGGAAACAAAAAAAAGAATATATATATATATATATATATATATATATATATATATATATATATATATATATATATATATATATATATATATAAAGGTAGAGGGCAACCAAACCAAGAAACAAATCTACCAATGATAGTAAGCTCTAAATACTAAACTAAGATAAACATAAAACCAGAAACAAATTAGATGCAGAAAGCAAACCCCAAATCTACAGTTGCTCCCAAAGTTCACTGCCTCAACTTTGTGGTGATTTGTTGTCCATTCAGGTGTTCCACAGATGCAGGGTACATCAAGTTGATTGTGGAGATCTAATCCACTGCTCCTTAGGCTGCTGGGAGAAATTTCCCTTTCTTTTTTTTGTTCGCACAGCTCCCAGGGTTCAGCTTTGGATTTGGCACGGTCTCTGCCTGTAGGTCACCTGAGGGCATCTGTTCTTCGCTCAGACAGAACAGGGTTAAAGTAACTGCTGATTAGAAGACTCTGGCTCACTCAGGCCCTGGGGTAGAAGGAGTATGGAATGTGGGGTGAGCCTGTGGCGACAGAGGCTGGCATAATGTTGCAACAGCCTGAGGCACTCTGTGTTTTTTCCCTGGAGAGTTGTCCCTGGATCTTGGGACCCGGGCAGTGGCAGGCTGCACAGGGTCCTGGGATGGGAGGTGTGGATAGTGACCTGTGCTTGCACACAGACTTCTTGGTGGTTGCATCAGCAACCTTAACATTTTATGCAGGTCTCTTGTGTCCACGCTGATAGCCGCAGATTGTGCCCATCTCTGGAGCTCATTTAGGTGGTGCTCTGAATCCCCTCTCCTTGTGCACCCTGAAACAATGGTCTCTTGTCCCTTAGGCAGTTCTAGACTTTTTCCTGTACTCCCTCCCAGATAGATGTGTTGTACTATCCCTCTGCAGGCTGTGTTCATGCAGCCAAACCCAGTCCTCTCCCTGGGATCTTACCTCTGAAGCCTGAGCCTCAGCTCCCAGCCACCACCCCTGCCCCAGCGGGTTAACAGACAAGACTCTCAGGCTGGTGAGTGCTGGTTGGCACGGATCTTCTGTGCAGGAATCTCTCCTCTTTGCCCTCTACACCAATGTTGTTGCACTCTCCTCTGTGGCTCTGAAGCTTCCCTCCACCACCTGCCATCTCTGTCAGTGAAGGGGATTCTAGTGTGTGGAAACCTTTCCTCCTTCACAGCTCCCTCCCATAGGTGCAGGTCCCGTCCCTATTCTTTTTTCTCTGTTTTTTTTTTTTTTTTCTTTTGCCCTACCTAGGTATGTGAGGAGTTTCTTGCCTTTTGGGAATTCTGAGGTTTCTGCCAGCATTCAGTAGGTATTCTGTAGGAGTTGTTCCACATGTAGATGTATTTCTGATGCATTTGTGGAGAGGAAGTGATCTCCACATCTTACTCCTCCACCATCTTGAAGGTCTCCCTCTGATGCATTCCTTTTTTTATGATACTCCTACCTATCCTTAGTTTAATGTGTGTGTGTGTGTGTGTGTGTGTGTGTGTGTGTAATGATACAGAGGAACAGATTTCACTAGGTTCAGTCATTTAATATTTAGTACAAATTTGCTTTTTTCCATCAACTAGGATTGGGCAGAAAGAAGGGGAAGATTTTCTTAAGTTGAATCTCCAACAACAACACAGTTTAGCAGAGGGCATAACTTCATTTTTCACACTAACATGTTCTGGTTATCAGTTAATTTTTATTTTAAGTAAAAATGTATTGACAGCAGAATTCTGGAGTGTCACCTTTAGGGGACTGTCTGGCTTTGGGATAACCTTGTTCTCTCATTTAAGTAGCCATTGCTGTGATCCATCAAACAGTGGCTCACTCTATATGTATTTAAAACCCAAACTTCATGAGAAATTGTGGTGTTGCAGAATCACTCTCACTGTGGCAAGACAAGATGTTAATGGACCCTGCTGCCTTTCTATGAACTGTCACCAGAATATCCCATTAATCAAATGAAGAATAAGCACTGGACCAGAAAATTCAAAACAGAGGAGCCAGTAGCAGTAAGTGAGAAAGAACTCTATTTTCCACTTTCTGAAAGCCCATCAGTTCGTATGCTGATATTCTAAGTTCCAAAATATGAAAACAATAATGTTAGTTACTAACCTAAATATTATTCTTAAATGAATAGCAAGAAATATTTTAATATTTATAATGACTTAGAGAGGATGAGCTTTCACTGAGGCAAGTTTCAAATATGTGAATTAAATAGAAATTTAATTTTTTAGTAAAATGTATCAATCATCAATGAAAGTAGAAAGGAATGATCCAGAGACTCTCCAGTGCCTTCATTCTCCTTGGTAACATCTGAAGCTATGAGAGAGATACAGGTATACCTCCAAGGCAGTATGAGACAATTTTACTCCAATAAGGATTCAGACTCTAATGGCTCATGTTTTAATTTTTTAAATGTAAGATTTTTAGAGCTATCATGGCAAAGGTATGGAGAGTGGGTATAAGTCTCTTCCCTTTACCATTCTTAGAATGAGAAATGTGTTACTGACTTCATACCTTCCCTTTGCTCAGGATTCCTTTCCTTAGCTAAAATGTACTAAACACTTACCAGGTGTCAGGAATTCTGACAAGCACTATATATAATTAATTTTATTCAATTGTCACAATTACCTTTGGGGAGGGTATTGTTATTATTTTCATCTTTCATTTCATGCAACTCATGGTACAAAGATATTTTGATGAAATTCCCACAGCTTTCTAAATTCTCCCTTTCTTCTTAACTTCTTTGCAACATTCCCTCCAAATATCACAAATACCTAAATACCACAAGGGATATTGTATAGTGTTGGTTGGGGCTAATTTCTTTTAACTGATGGACAAACTAGCTGAAAGAACTATTTTAATTTTTTCCCAAGGAATATATGATTTTAAGAAGGAACTATTGAACACCATATGCAGCAAGTACAATAAAATCTCAGTGTCTTACAAAAACAAAGGTTTGGTTTTTGCTCCTATATTTGACCACAGTAGTTCATCTAAGTTTCAACTCCATATCTTTTTTACTCCATATGCACATACTCTAGTTGGGGTATCCCTGTCTCAAGTCAGAGAGTAGAGACAGGATGGTCACAGAATAACTTTTAAAACTTTGTCTTGTAAGTGGCATATATCAAATTTGTTGACCAAGTCTGACATTAGGAGGATGATAATCTTTGAGTAGGTTGGTATCCTGAATAGAATAACAGTAAACATTTTGAATGATAGTATAATTTATTGAAATAATTGCATCTTATCTTAATAGAGTAAGGTCATGAATTAAAATATGCTTCAAAAGTCTTTAAAAGAATATTTACTTTTTTAAATGACAATGGTTAAAAGTGATCTAAGAGGAATTAAAGATGACTTTAATGTTTCTGGATAATTATTAACAAGTCAAAAGATTGGGCAGTAAAAATTATATAAAGCTCATTTTAAGAGTATTTTATTTGCAGTTTCACTAAATAAATGGTCCAATTATTAGGCTTGTACTTGTAGCCTAGGTCAGCTTTTGAAATAGAGGCTTGTGAATGGTCAGTGTATAGCTCATTATTAAAATCCAGAAAGTAGATGGAATTGTCCTTAGAGAAAACCTAGAGTAAAAAGTGAAGTGACTGTGGATGGCACATAAGAAAACATCATAAGTAAGGAGAAATAAGAGGTTAAAATCTATTAAAATAGACTCCAAAAGAAAATAATAGCTATAGAAAATCAGAAAAACATGGGAAAAAATCAACTTAATCAATAGGAATCTCTGAATTTTCTACAAAATTGAGATTTGATCATAGCTGCATCTTGAAATTTCATGCTGTATCCTGACTCTGCTGGTGAAAAATGCTGTCCAATAAAAACAAGCAAAACCCTTCTGGAAAGAGAAAATTCAATATCACTGCCCTTCTCCCCTGCCAACTGGATTCCATCCTTCATACTCTGACATGTATTTCAGACATGCTCTAGGGTTTGGGGTCAGTTAGCAAGCAATACTAATCAACAGAGACAGGAAAAGGAATGGTGAATAGAACCTGAGAATAGAAGAGATGGGAACCCATGTGATGTGAATACAGGGGAAATAAATCAGAAAAACTACACAAATGTCAAAGGTCCTGCTTGTAGAATATTATTGTTTTAGCTTAGGTCTTAGGTCTCCACTGCCTATTAAAATGCAAAGCTCCCTGTGAGACAGAACACTATGAACTGTGTTCCCTTGGTCATATTCACAGAAGTGCATCTAGCATTTGTGGATGGTATGGTGGCAGGAAGCACAAAAACATTTCATTAATGGAAAACAATTTTACTCTGATACTTTTCTGAGAACAGATTTTGATAGGATATTGATAACATCTTTTCACTTGCTCAATTCAAACATAGAGATCTTATCCTTGATTTTGTTCATTTCCCTCATGTCCATAAACAATCTATCACCAATTGGGTGAGCTCCACTTCCTAAATTTTTCTTGAATCTGTTTATCTTCATCTCCTTGTCACCACCCTTGCAAACTCTTACCTCTTACATGGATGACTGTTGATCTCTTTGCTTCCATTTTTGCCAATTTCACAGAATGAGGTTTTTTTTGTTTGTTTGTTTTTTAATGTTAAGCAGTATATTTCTCTCCTCTGATCAAAGGTCCTCAGTGGTTTCCACTTTCTATTAAATTTAAATCCAACACTTTTTGCCATGGCCCAGAGTGTTCATCCACGATCCTGTTCCCCCTGATTTCTATTTTGCTTCTGTCTCTCGACAATCCAGGAGCATTCACGTCTTTTTGTTCCTTTTCAATTCTTTGCACAGTGGGCTCATTTCATCTTTTAGATCAGTTCAAATGCCACCTCCTCAGAGAAACACTGTCAATGTTCCCATTGAATCTGATTTCCCCTTACTCTTTGCTTTGTTATAAACTTGTTAATTTCCTCATATAACTTTCAGAATTATTAATAATCTGGTGTATTTTTAAAATGACTTATTACTGTATATTTCCCCCAGTTGGAGGAGGAGTGACCTCATCTGACCTGCTTACAGTATCTTCAGAAATTAGCAGAGTGCCCATCACAAGTCTGTATTTCATGTATTTATTGAATAAAACAATTAATGGATGAACAAATAAAGAATAGTTTCAGAGAAGGAAATATGGATTAAAACTGGGGGATGGAGAATTGAAGAAGACAAATTCCACCAAATTCACCATTTTGCTGAAGTCTGACAACAAGTGTGTATGTGCCAGTGTGTCAAGCCAGTGTGTGTGGAAGAGAGAGAGAGGAATGGAGAGAGCTCAGATGAAGCATCCTTCAGAGAAAAGCCTCCCAGTTTCCCTGGAGAACAACAGATGGATGTTAAGCTTCCATTTGTTCCCAGTGAACCTTTAAAATTTCACCCTATTCCCAGTTCTGAGTCAAGGGGAAACATCAGAAGAAATATGAATTTTTTTAAAAATTGTTTTATCATAGCATTGCTCCAGTGACCTCTCTCCCAGCACCGTTCACGTGCCACACAAAACCCTTGCCATATTGCTAGAGCATCAGAGACATGCTTAATAAAATATATAAATTTAGAAATGTACTTAAGACTAGACCTCTATATGACAAGATGATTATCTTGTGAGTCCTCTTTCTCCTCCTTACCCATTAAAAATTTACTCTGAACCTTTCCCCCAAAATTTTGAGGAACTCAACCACCTCTTGTGCCATATTAATAATAACAATTATTTTACTTAGTGTTTACTATGTACAATGCACTGTTATTAGTACTTTCTATGTATTAACTCATTTCATCCTCATTTAATCTGCAAAACAACCCTGTGAGCCCAGCATCTGTTATCCCCATTTTATGCATAAGAAAATTGATGTTAATCCTTTAGAAATTAGAGAATCTACCTAAAGTCATGTACCTGGTAGTGACAGAAATGGATTTAATCACTGGTAGTTTGTAACTGCGTAACAGATTGTCTATCACTGTAGCAGGACCAAAAGGAACAATTTAGATAACTCCAGAGCAGGATATCTAAAAATCCCATCTTGACTATCCATGTAATTTTTCCTTAAACAAGTTTAACTCATTCCTTACAAAATGTCTTCCAAAAGTTTTATGTCAAATGTTTTATATCAAATGCCATAGAAATAAATCTGCTTTCTTAGACCCTGGAGTAAACATTTAAACCAATTCTCATCCTCACTCCCCAATTTCAGCTTCAATTTTTGTCAAGATATATGGAAGAAGCTGGTAGGTAGCTCTGGTGGAATAGAGACATATGCTTTTCTGTATCACTTTAACTGAGGTCATGGTTAAGATCTTAATCCTTGAGGTGCAGCAATTACGTGAGTCTCTGAAGAGCTGTATGGAGCTAAAAGAAGTAATTGCTATATATTGGATTGACCAAAAAGTTCATTCAGTTTGTTCCATGATTTGAAGGACCCAGTGTAAAATTAAAATGAGGGACCTCTCCTTCAAAAACTACTAAGAATTTCAACTCACCAACATCAAAACATTAAGACAAGTGCAGGGACCATTTAAGCACATGGGCTTGGGCAACTACACAGGTTGCAAACATGTAAAACTGTCCCTATTTATAGACAAGCCCTTAGGAAAATTGCCAGTTGGCCAAAATTTTCCTTTGTTATATTAACCATCTGGTCTCTTCCAGTTTCCACCTTGACCAATACCTGTTCTGTGGTTTTCTTCAGGAGCCTGACCTCAGCCAACAATGCCCTCACTGAGCTTTTCCCTTTCCTGTCTCCATCATCAAAGTTCCCTATATTTTCTGTGTCTCAACATTTATGGATCATGCATTATATAACTGACCTTTAATAAACACTGGACTAAGCAATGAATTTGGTAGAGTAGCAGGATACAAAAATAATGCAGAGAAATCTCCTGCATCCCTATAAACTAATGATGAAAAATCTGAAAGAAAAATTAAGGAAACACCCCCATTTACCATTGCAACTAAAAGAATAACATACCTAGGAATAAACTTATCTAAGCAGTAAAAAGACTTGTTGGCAGAAAACTATAAGATACTGATGAAAGAAATTAAAGATGATACAAAGAGATGGAGAGATATACCATGTTCTTTCACTGGAAAAATCAACATTGTGAAAATGATTATACTACCTGAAACAATCTACAGATTCAGTGCAATCCCAATCACACTACCAATGGCATTTTTCACAGAACTGGAACAAAAATTTCACAAGTTGTATGGAAACATGAAAGACTCCGAATAAAAAAAGCAATCTTGAGAAAGAAAAATAGAGCTGAAGGAATCAGGCTCCCTGACTTCAGACTAAACTACAAAGCTACAGTAATCAAGACAGTATGGTACTGGCACAAAAAAAGAAATATAGATCAATGGAGAAGGATAGAGAGCCCAGAGATAAACCCATGCACATATGGTCACTTTATATTTGATAAAGGAGGCAAGAATATACAATGGAGAAGAGACAGACTCTACTATAAGTGGTGCTGGGAAAACTGGACAGCTACATGGAAAAGAATAAAATTAGAATACTTCCTAACACCATACACAAAAATAAACTCCAAATGGATATAAGACATAAATGTAAGGCCAGACACCATAAAACTCTTAGTGGAAAACATAGGCCGAACACTCTATGACATAAATCACAGCAAGATCCTTTTTGACCCACTTCCCAGAGAAATGGAAATAAAAACAAAAATTAACAAATGGGATCTAATGAAACTTAAAAGTTTTCAAACAGCAAAGGAAACCATAAACAAGACGAAAAGACAACCCTCAGAATGGGAGAATATATTTGCAAATGAATCAACTGACAAAGGATTAATCTACAAAATATACAAGCAGCTTATGCAGCTCAATATCAAAAAAAACAAACAACCCAATCCAAAAATGGGCAGAAGACCTAAATAGACATTTATCCAAAGAAGATATACAGATTGCCAACAAACACATGAAATATACAGATTGCCAACAAACACATGAAAGGATGCTCAACATCACTAATCATTAGAGAAATGCAAATCAAAACCACAATGAGGTATCACCTCACATAAGTCATAATGGCCATCATCAAAAAATCTACAATCAATAAATGCTGGAGAGGGTGTAGAGAAAAGGGAACCCTCTTGCACCATTGGTGGGAATGTAAATTGATACAGCCACTATGGAGAACAGTATGCAGGTTCCTTATAAGACTAAAAATAGAACTACCATATGACCCAACAATCCCATTACTGGGCATATACCCTGAGAAAACCATATTTGAAAAATAGTCAATGTTCTTTGCTGCACTATTTACAATAGCCAGGACATGGAAGCAACCTAAGTGTCCATTGACAGATGAATGGATAAGGAAGATGTAGTACATATATACAATGGAATATTACTCAGCCATAAAAAGAAACAAATTTGAGTTATTTGTAGTGAGGTAGATGGACCTAGGGTCTGTCATACAGAGTGAAGTAAGTCAGAAAGGGAAAAACAACTACCATATGTTAATACATATATATGGACTCTAAAAAAAAAAAAAAAAAAAAGGTTCTGATGAACCTAACGGTAGGACAGGAATAAAGATGCAGACGTGGAGAATGGACTTGAGGACATGGTGAGTGGGAAGGGTAAGCTGGGACAAAGTGAGAGAATAGCACTAACATATATACACTACCAAATGTAAAATAGATAGCTAGTGGGAAGCAGTTGCATAGCACAGGGAGATCAGCTCAGTGCTTTGTGACCACCTAGAGGAGTGGGATAGGGAGGGTGACAGGGAGACATAAGAAGGAGGGGATATGGGTATATATATACACATATAGCTGAATCACTTTGTTATACAGCAGAAACCAACAAAACATTGTAAAGCAATTATACTCCAATAAAGATGAGAATGATATAACCTCTTCATTAAAGGGGAACATAAGCTAATGGAAGGGAAGAACAGTAAATATAATTTGCTATCTAGTAGCACAGTGGTATTGTAAAACCAAGGAAGAGAGGTGAAAGAAAGAAAGAAGGAAAGAGGGAGAAAAGGAGGAAGAAAAATCCTATCTAGAGTAGTTGAAAAAGTGACACATGCACCAGTCTGGAAATCAGAATTCTTCCTATCAGGAGGAATATTCTAAGAAAAAAAAAAAAAAAGACATTGTCTTCTTAGCATCCAGTTGTTTACAGCATTAAAAATCTTTCGTTTGAAATAACTATAGTGATTTTCAACAGATTTGGAAAGAGAGTGGAGAATCATCAGAAACTCCCAGGAAACTTTTTGAATCTATGGAATATCCATGACCTACCCAACCACCACTGCTCATCCGTACCCCTGCTGGGGCTGATTCCCTCAGGACACATTCAAGATTTACTGCCATGGTGAGTCATGTCTGCTGACAGGCAAGAATGGCAATTTCCTTCAGGCGGGTTGTCACAAAAAGTTGACAATTAATAATTATTCACATACACTCAACTATAATAAAATCAGGCATTAGCTAGCCATGTTTCAGTCTCCATAACAAGCTAAGGTAGTGGAGGAGGGTGGTAAGAGGAAGGGGGACAGAGATGTACATACATAGGGCTAGCATTCCTAGTATTATTTAATATAACGTTCTGAATTTTCTATACCCTCCCCTCTCCAAAAGGCCTAATGAGGAACTGGAGCAAAACTGTACTTGCAGGCGCTAAGGGCATTATGGAATTCACATTGTGAGTTTTCTGTAGGTGACTCATGAAAATACACTTTAAAGTACCCCACTCCTGATGATGGGACTTTCAACAACTGTACCTGACTAAAAGAATTATTCTAACAGATAGAGGCCCTTTTGATACCCCTTACTAACCATATACAGTGTTACATATCTTAGTATAGTCTAGGAGTAGCACATGCTCTATATACTTCTCACATACGAAGAACTCAAATACATTACATATATATATATATATATGTTTTTCCACTTTCTTTTGAAAAAAGATTGAGCCTAAATATGTGGTATAAGAAGGAGTAACAACACAATAATAATTTTATAAATACCTTTGAAGATTTCTAAAACTACAGGTGATATATTTTAAAATAGAACAAAATTAAAATAATGAATTTTCTTATGAATAGTGTAATTGATTTTCTTGATGTTTTCATACACAGAAAGCCAATGCAATAAAAATAGACTTCTTGGAGAGGCCAGATGGGAAAATATAAAGGCAGAAGATCAGAAACATTGATTAATGAAGAGATGGAACCTTAGAATCTAGGCCCAAGTGGGCTTCAAAACTCCCTATCAAAGCTGATCCCCAAATCTTGTGGCATTGCTGTGGCTAATTAGAGGCACGGGTAGGACTCATGTGTCTGCACCATAATGAGAAATAGAAGCAAGTTACCTTGCTTCAAGACTATGCAATGTCCTGGATGCCAAGATAAGGAAACCAGTCTTTAAATTTGAAACTCAAGAAGATATACAGAGACAGTTACTGTCTAAGATTATTCTAAAGTTCATAGGACTACGTTTCTGAGCAAGCATTCCTTTACAGAAGATCCACACTGTTTATAATGTAAATGCCAGCACACCTTACATTTGTGCTGTATATGTTACTGACTTTATGGATTTTGATGCATAATATGTGGAATGTGCTCTGTAGGGTCTCATGTAGCTTCCCTGGGGAGACCTGAGAGACAAACTTTCTGAGGAAACTGAATTTATCTCCAGAAAACAAGGAATACTGTGTGATTTGCCTAAATATATATAAACAAGAGGAAGAAACCCACTGATCATTCAACAATATTAGAATTTCCTTCATTTTCATATATTGCATCAAGAAAAGAGATCATAAGGGCTCCTCATGCCTATGAATCAACAGGCAAGAAAGAGACCTTCAAGATGGCAGAAAAGTAAGATGTGGAGATCACCTTCCTCCCCACAAATGCATCAGAAATACATCTACATGTGGAACAACTCCTACAGAACACCTACTGAATGCTGGCAGAAGACCTCAGACCTCCCAAAAGGCAAGAAACTCCCCCATGTACCTGGGTAGGGCAAAAGAAAAAAGAAAAGGCAGAGACAAAAGAAGAGGGATGGGAGACCTGCACCAGTGGGAGGGAGCTATGAAGGAGGAAAAGTTTCCACACACTAGGAAGCCCTGTCATTGGCAGAGACAGCGGGTGGTTTGGGGGAAGCTTCAGAACCATGGAGGAGAGTGCAGCAACAGGGGCTCAGAGGACAAAGCAGAAAGATTCCTGCAAAGAGGGTTGGTGCCAACCAGCACTCACCAGCCTGAGAGGCTTTTCTGCTCACTGCCTGGGGCAGGTGGGGACTGGGAAATGAGGCTCAGGCGTCGGGGTCTGATCCCAAGGAAAGGACTGGGGTTGGCTGTGTGAACACAGCCTGAAGGGAGCTAGTGTGCCACAGCTAGCTAAGAGAGTCTGGGGAAAAGTCTGGAACTGCTGAAGAGGCAAGAAACTTTCTCTTGCCTTTTTGTTTCACAGTGCGCAAAGAGAGGAGATTAAGAACATGGCCTAAAGGAGCTCCAGAGATGGGCGCGAGCTGTGGCTATCAGCCTGGACCCCAGAGACAAGCATGAGATGCTAAGGCTGCTGCTGCAGCCACCAAGAGCCTGTGTGCAAGCACATGTCACTATCCATACCTCCCGTCCAGGGAACCTGTGCAGCCCAAAACTGCCTGGGTCCCATGATCCAAGGACAACACTCACGGGAGGACACACGGTGTGCTTCAGGCTGTTGCAACGTCATGCTGGCCTCTGCAGCCTTAGGCTCGCACCACATTCAGTACCCCACCCTCCTTCCGACCAGAGCAAGCCAGAGCCCCTAATAAGCTGCTACTTTAACACCATCCTGCCTGAATGAACAACAGATGCCCTCAGGTGACCTACATGCAAAGGCAGGGCCAAATCCAAAGCTGAACCCCAGGAACTGTGTGAACAAGGAAGAGAAAAGGAAATCTTTCCCAGCAGCCCCAGGAGCAGCAGATTAAATATCCACAATCAACTTGAGGTACGCTGCATCTGTGGAATATCTGAATAGACAAAGAATCATCCCAAATTGAGGCAGTGGCCTTTGGGAACAAAGGTGTATATATTTTTCTTTCCTTTTTCTCTTTTAGTAAGGGTGTATGTGTGTGCTTCTGTGTGTGATTATGACTGTATAGCTTTATTTTACCATTTGCCTTAGGGTTCTGTCTGTTTGTTTTCATATTTGTTTTTGTTTGTTATGGTTTATTTTTAGCATTTGTTATCATTGGTGGATTTGTTGTTTGCTCTCCATTTTCTTCCTTTTTTTCTTACTTTTTTGTTTTTTATTTTTAATAATTAAAACTTTCTTTTCTTTTTTATATTAATAACTTTATTTTATTTATTTACTTTTTTCTCCCTTTTCTTCTGAGCCATTTGGCTGACAGGGTCTTGGTTCTCTGGCTGGGTGTCAGGCCTGAGATTTTGAGGTGGGAGAGCCGAGTTCAGGACATTTATCCACAAGAGACCTCTCAGTTCCATGTAATATCAAATGGTGAAACCTCTCCCAGAGATCTCCATGTGAACACCAAGACACAGCTCCACTCAATGACCAGCAGTTACAATGCTGTACACCCTGTGCCAAACAACTAGAAAGACTGGAACACAACCTCACCCATTAACAGAGAAGCTGCCTAAAATCATAGTAAGGTCACAAACACCCCAAAGCACACCACCAGACACGTCCTGCCTACCAGAAAGACAATATCCAGCCTCATCCACAAAACACAGACACCAGTCCCCCCCACCAGGAAGCCTAAACAACCCACAGAACCAACCTTAGCCACTAGGGCCAGACATCAAAAACGGTGGGAACGATGAACCTGCAGGCTGTGAAAAGGAGACCCAAAACACCGTAAGTTAAGCAAAATAAGAAACAGAAACACAAAGCAGATGAAGGACCAAGTTAAAAGCCCATCAACCAAACAAATGAAAAGGAACTAGGCAGTCTACCTGAAAAAGGATTCAGAGTAATGATAGTAAAGATCATCCAAAATCTTAGAAAGAGAATGGAGAAAATACAAGAAATATTTAATAAGGACCTAGAAGAACTAAAGAGCAAACAAACAATGATGAACAATGCAATAAATGAAATTAAAAATACCGTAGAAGGAATCAATAGCAGTATAACTGAGGCAGAAGAAAGGATAAGTGACCTGGAAGATAAAATAGTGGAAATAACTACTGCAGAGCAGAATAAAGAAAAAAAGAATGAAAAGAATAGGACAGTCACCGATACCTCTGGGACAACATTAAACATGCCCATATTCGAATTATAGTGGTCCCAGAAGAAGAAGAGAAAAAGAAAGGGACAGAGAAAATATTTGAAGAGATTATAGTTGAAAACTTCCCTAATATGGTAAAGGAAATAGTTATGCGTGTCCAGGAAATGCAGAGAGTCCCATATAGGATAAATTCAAGGAGAAACACACCAAGACACATATTAATCAAACTACAAAAAACTAAATACAAAGAATAAATAATAAAAGTGGCAAGGGAAAAACAACAAATAACATACAAGGGAACACCCATAAGGTTAACAGATAAACTTTCATCAGAAACACTGTAAGCTAGAAGGGAGTGGCAGGACATATTTAAAGTGATGAAATGGCAAAACCTACAACCAAGATTACTCTACCCAACAAGGATCTCATTCAGATTCAACGGAAAAATTAAAACTTTAAAGACAAGCAAAAGTTAAGATAATTCAGCACCACCAACCAGCTTTACAATAAATGCTAAAAGAACTTCTCTAGGCAAGAAACACAAGAGAAATAAAAGACCTATAATAACAAACCCAAAACAATTAAGAGAATGGTAACAGAAACATAGATATCAATAATTATCATAAATGTAAATGGATTAAATGTCTCCAACCAAAAGACATAGACTTGCTGAGGGATACAAAACCAAGACCCATATATATGCTGTCTACAAGAGACCCACTACAGACACAGAGATACATACTGACTGAAAGTGAGGGGATGGAAAAAGATATTCCATGCAAATGGAAATCAAAAGAAAACGGGAGTAGCAATTGTCATATCGGACAAAGCCAACTTTAAAACAAAGACTATTACAAAGACAAAGAAGGACACTACATAATGATCAAGGGACAAATTCAAGAAGAAGGTATAACAATTGTAAATAGTTATGCACTCAACATAGGAGCACTTCAATACATAAGGCAAATGCTAACAGCCATAAAATGGAAAATAGACAGTAACACAATCATAGTAGGGGACCTTAACACCCCACTTTCACTAATGGACAGATCATAAAAAATGAAAATAAATACAGAAACAAAAACTTTAAATGATACATTAAACAAGATGGACTTAATTGATATTTATAGGACATTCCATCCAAAAACAGCAGAATACACTTTCTTTTCCAATGCTCATGGAACATTCTCCAGGGTCGATCATATCTTGGGTCACAAATGAAGCCTTGGTAAATTTAAGAAAATTGAAACTGTATAAAGTACGTTTTCTGACTACAATGCTATGAGACTAGATATCAATTACAGGAATAAATCTGTAAAAAAAAAAAACAAAACACATGGGGACTAAATAATACACTACTTAATAACCAAGAGATCACTGAAGAAATCAAAGAGAAAATCAAAAACTACCTAGAAACAAATGAAAATGAAAACATGATGACCCAAAACCTATGGGATGCAGCAAAAGAAGTTCTAAGAGGGAAGTTTATAGCAATACAATCTTATCTCAAGAAATAAGAAACATCTCAAATAAACAACCTAACCTTACACCTGAAGTAATTAGAGAAAGAAGAACAAAAATACCCCTCAAAGTTAGAAGGAAAGAAATCATAAAGATCAGATCAGAAATCAATGAAAAAGAAATGAAGTAAAGAAATAGCAAATATCAATAAAATTAAAAGCTGGTTCTTTGAGAAGATAAAAAAAAAATTGATAAACCAATAGCCAGACTCACAAAGAAAAAAATGGAGAAGACTCAAATCAATAGAATTAGAAATGTATAAAGAGAAGTAACAACTGACACAGTGGAAATTAAAGTAGTAATCTCATGAGAGATTACTACAAGCAACTATATGCCAATAAAATGGACAACCTGGAAGAAATGGACAAATTCTTAGAAAAGCACAACTTCTCATACTGAACCAGGAAGAAACACAAAATATAAAAAGACCAACCGCAAGCACTGAAATTGAAACTGTGATTAAAACTCTTCCAACAAACAAAGGTCCAGGACCAGATGTCTTCACAGGCAAATTCTATCAAACATTTAGAGAAGAGCTAATACCTATCCTTCTCAAACTCTTCCAAAACATAGCAGAGAGGGGATCACTCCCATACTCATTCTACAAGGCCACCATTACCCTGATACCAAAACCACACAAAGATGTCACAAAGAAAGAAAACTACAGACCAATATCACTGATGAACATAGATGCAAAAATCCTCAACAAAATACTAGCAAACAGAATCCAACAGCACATTAAAAGGATGATACACCATGATCAAGTGGGGTTTATCCCAGGAATGCAAGTATTCTTCCATATATGCAAATCAATCAATGTGATACACCATATTAACAAACTGAACAATAAAAACCGTATTATCGGGCTTCCCTGGTGGCGCAGTGGTTAAAAGTCCGCCTGTAAATGCAGGGGACAAGGGTTCGTGCCCTGGTCCGGGAAGATCCCACATGCCATGGAGCAGCTAGACCCGTGAGCCATGGCCGCTGAGCCTGCGTGTTCGGAGCCTGTGCTCTGTAATGGGAGAGGCCACAACAGTGAGAGGCCCACTTACCGCAAAAAACAAACAAACAAACAAACAAAAACTTATGATCATCTCAATAGATGCAGAAAAAGCATTCAACAAAATTAAACACCCATTTGTGATAAAAACCCTCCAGAAAGTAGTCATAGAGAGAACTTACCTAAACATAATAGAGGCCATGTACAACAAACCCACAGCCAACATGGTTCTCAATGGTGAAAAACTGAAACCATTTCCACTAAGATCAGGAAAAAGACAAGGTTGCCAACTATCACCACTATTATTCAACATAGTTTTGGAAGTTTTATTCATGGCAATCAGAGAAGAAAAAGAAATAAAAGGAATCTAAATTGGAAAAGAAGAAGTAAAGCTGCCACTGTTTACAGATGACATGATACACTACATAGAGAATGCTACAGCTGCTACCAGAAAACTACTAGAGCTAATCAATGAATTTGGTAAAGTAGCAGGATACAAAATTAATGCACAGAAATCTCTTGCATTCTTGTACAATAATGATGAAAAATCTGAAAGAGAAATTAAGGAAACACTCCCATTTACCATTGCAACAAAAAGAAGAAAATACCTTGGAATAAACCTTCCTAAGGAGACAAAATACTTGTATGCAGAAAACTATAAGACACTGATGAAAGTAATTAAAGATGATACAAACAGATGGAGATATACACCATGTCCTTGATTGGAATAATTGGCATTGTGAAAATGACTATACTATGCAAAGCAATCTACAGATTCAAAGTAATCCCTATCAAACTACCACTGGCACTTTTCACAGAACTAGAACAAAAAAATTCACAATTTGTATGGAACACAAAACACCCCAAATAGCCAAAGGAATCTTGAGGAAGAAAAACAGAGGTGGAGGAATCAGGCTCCTAGACTTCAGACTATACTACAAAGCTCCAGTAATCAAGACAATATGGTACTGGCACAAAAACAGAAATGTAGATCAATGGAACAGGAAATAAGGACCAGAGATAAACCCATGCACATATGGTGTCCTTATCTTTGATAAAGGAGGCAGGAGTATACAATGGAGAAAAGATAGCTTCTTCAATAAGTGGTGCTGGGAAAACTGGAAAGCTACATGGAAAAGAATGAAATTAGAACACTCCTTAACACCGTACTCAAAAATAAACTCAAAATGGATTAAAGCCCTAAATGTAAGGCCAGACACTACACAACTCTTAGAGCAAAATATAGGCAGAACACTTTATGACAAAAATCACAGCAGAATACTTTTTGAGCTGCCTCCTAGAGAAATGGAAATAAAAACAAAAATAAACTGTGGGACCTAATAAAAGCTTTTGCACAGCAAAGGAAACCATAAACAAGCTGATGTTTGCAAATGAAGCAACTGACAAATGATTAATCTCAAAAATATGCAAGCAGATCATGCAGCTCAATATCAAAAAAACAAACAACCCAATCCAAAAATGGCTAGAAGACCTAAACAGACATTTCTCCAAAGAGATACAGATTGCCAACAAACAAATGAAAGAATGCTCACATCATTAGTCATTAGAGAAATGCAAATCAAAACTACAATGAGGTATCACCTCACATCAGTCAGAATGGCCATCATCAAAAAATTTACAACCAATAAATGCTGGAGAGGGTGTGGAGAAAAGGGAACCCTCTTGACCTGTTGGTGGGAATGTAAATTGATACAGCCACTATGAAGAACAGTATGGAGCTTCCTTAAAAAGCTAAAAATAGAAATACCATACAGTCCTGCCATCCCACTACTGGGCATACCCTGAGAAAACCATAATTCAAAAAGAATCATGTACCACAATGTTCATTGCAGTTCTATTTACAATAGCCAGGACATGGAAGCAACCTAAGTGTCCATTGACAGATGAATGGCTAAAGATGTGGCACGTATATACAATGGGATATTACTTAGCCATAGAAAGAAACAAATTTGAGTTATTTGTGGGGAGGTGGATGGACCTAGAGTCTGTCATACAGAGTGAAGTAAGTCAGAAAGAGAAAAACAAATACCGTATGCTAACAAATATACATATAGAATCTAAAAAAAAAAAAAAAGAGGTCATGAAGAACCTAGGGGCAAGACAGGTATAAAGACGTTGACCTACTAGAGAATGGACTTGAGGGCATGGGGGGGGGAAGGGTAAGCTGCGTCAAAGTGAGAGAGTAGCATGGACATTTATACACTACCAAATATAAAATTGATAGCTAGTGTGAAGCAGCCACATAGCACAGGGAGATCAGCGTGGCACTTTTTGACCACCTAGAGGGTTGGGATAGGGAGGGTGGGAGGTAGCAAGATGCAAGAGGGAACAGGTATGAGGATATATGTATATGTATAGCTGATTCCCTTTTTAATAAAGCAGAAACTAACACACCATTGTAAAGCAATTATATTCCCATAAATATGTTAAAAAAGCAAAAAAAAAAAAAACGATTAGAAGAGATCATTTAAATATGAAAATGGAACTCTAATGACTTACTGACATTTTTTTGCCATTAGAAGTCAGATTGTGGTCCCAAAGGGGAAGATTTCTTCTCAGTGTTTAACATATTACCCAGAAATTTCTGGCTTCCTGGAATTTTCAATAATAATTCCAAATCTCTTGGCAATAGCTTTCAAGCACCACAATTTCTGCCAATAAAAGAATGATCATTAAGCATGCTCTCACTTTGGTTGTTTAAGAGTCCAGCTATGGGCGGCCAAATTGTTATTATTCTGCAGAGACTGCTTGATATGAAGAGTATGTTTGAAGTGGAAATCACACGACGCTGCTTGATGCAATCACCTGATTGACTAGGTGATTATTTAATTTGGGGAAAATATTATCATAGTATAAAGACTTCATTTGGAATGAGAAAAAACTCAGTTTAAAAAGCATTTGTCAGGGCTTCCCTGGTGGCACAGTGGTTGAGAGTCCGCCTGCCAATGCAGGGGACACGGGTTCGCTAGAGAAAGCCAGATGTTCTTTTTCAGATGAAGAGAACAACTACATCAAGCTAGATAAATTGTGTTTGGTTGGAAGTCTGATCTGAAACAGGAAATATTTGTTGCCATGTGCTATGAGACAAGGAAACTACATAATAAACCATTAATTATCTTGCATTCTGTTTTCATTTGCCAAATATATACAGTGACAGTACCTTAATCAACAACATTATAATAAAGTGACCATAGAGACAATACTCACTGCTCTGGATTCAAACAGACCTGGACTTGAGTCCAGCTGCATCACCTTGATGATGTTACTCAACTTCCTTAATTCTTAGTTTCCTTGTTTTTTTTTTTTAAACCAAGAAAAATATAATAATAATACCTGTCTTCATAGAGTGGTATTAAATGAGTTATTACAGATAAAGGAATATGTGTGTTAACTTCAAAGTTCTGTAACATTTTTGAGCACTCAAAATATTATTTTATGGTGTAATAGAAGTAGCAGTATATACAAACTGAGGCTAAGGGAACTAATGATTGGCATGGTGAATTATTGGTGGCAGAAATGAGTTTTGAATTAGATGCCCAATCTCCCTCTCCAGGGCTTTTTCTACTACATCTCATCCCAAGAAAAAAGCTCATCTCTGAACCTTGACTATTTCATGTTCCAATATGATCAGGACCTATCTGGCCTCTTCAACCATGAACTTCCTTTATAGTCTAATAAAAAAAAATAACACAAGAAAATAGAGGCAAGCAGTAGCAGCAAGTCAGGATTTTACCAAAGAAAAATGTAAAATCCAGTTAGCTATTATTGCTTTCAACTTGCCAGTTCACTTTTTAAGTTCTCCAACTGCTTCCAGCATGTGATATACAATCTTCATCATGAATTGTTACATTTGTGTTTGTAATGTTACTTTCAAATTCAATTTTACTCAACTGCATCCAAAAATTTTACAAAAACAAACCAAAAAATGGTTTATTTAAAATAACGCAGAAGGAAAATTCAG
This sequence comes from Globicephala melas, assembly GCF_963455315.2. NCBI lineage: Eukaryota > Metazoa > Chordata > Mammalia > Artiodactyla > Delphinidae > Globicephala > Globicephala melas. The sequence continues at coordinate 19,176,705 of NC_083325.1, forward strand.
AAAACAAAAAGACCTCTTATTTAAGCATTTATATACTCAAATATTTATTATCTTAACCAGCAGCTAAACAACCTAAAAAGATCTAAAAGGGTTTATAATCTGAATACTCACATTGGCCAATCTCAACTGCTCCTAAGTGTCTTCTGATAATTTTTGGAGTGATGCACCTGGCTTGCTAGATAAGAAGTGAATCAATGAAGGTGTGACAGACAGATTTTATGTTAGCCATAGACCTGGATATTAATATTATAGAAATTTCTTTGGCTGGAAGTGGAGGGATGAGGCAGAAAAAGAAGTCAAAGACTTTTGAAGCATAAGAAGTATTATTGTTGAAGTGCCATTGTTGCCTTTGAAGTTGGGAGAAGGAAGGAATCTACTAGCCAGGAAATGCAGACATCCTTAGAAGTTGAAGACCCCCCACTCCATCCTCCCTGGGCCAACAGCCAGCAAGGAAATGGCACCTCAGTTCTATAATCACATAGAACTGAATTTTGCCAACAACCTGTGTGAACATGGAAACAGGGTTTTCCCCAGAGTCTTTGGTGAGAAATGCAGGCTAACACCTTGATTTCCAAGCAGAGGAATTAGCTGAACCCACTGGGCTTCTGATCTGCAGAACTGGGATATATAAATGTGTCTCATTTTAAGCTGCTAGATTCATGTTAATTTGGTACAGCAGCTCACAATATAGATCTTTAAATAATGTCTTAACCCAGTTCTGAGGACCCTACTAGAGACAGGTAAGTTTCCCTTCTCAAGCAGTAAAGTACACTCCCCCAATCACATGCCTTACCTGGCTCTTACATTCCAGGCCACCATACACCCACCCTAATATACCCATGGTCAGGTACCAGACAGCCAGGGGTAGATCCTGTGTTACTTGCTGTAATTATTCAAATAAGCCTATCCTAAACCTGTTTGCCTCACCCATTTCTTCCCCAGGAAACCACAACAAATGTGCTCGTCAACAGTTCCCCTGTATCTTTTGCCATCTCACCAATCCCTGTGCTTCCCCTGAGAGGTTCTGTGTGGTATGCTATGCTCTCCCCAGGCAACTGTGAGTATTTTTTTGATTATGGTTTTCTCTGGGTATATGCCCTGTAGTAAGATTGCTGGGTCATGTGGTAGTTCTATTTTTATTTTTTTAAGGACTCTCCATACTGTTCTCCATAGTGGCTGTATCAATTTACATTCCCACCAACAGTGCAGGAGGGTTCCCTTTTCTCCACATCCTCTCCACCATTTGTTGTTTGTAGAATTTCTGATGATGGTCATTCTGACTGGTGTGAGGTGATACCTCATTGTAGTTTTGATTTGCATTTTTCTAATAATTAGTTATGTTGAACGTCTTTTCATGTTTTTGTTGGCCATCTGTATGTCTTCTTTGGGAGAAATGTCTATTTGGGTCTTCTGCCCATTTTTTCATTGGGTTGTTTGTTTTCTGGATATTGAGCTGTGTGAGTTGTTTGCATATTTTGGAGATTAATCCTTTGTCAGTTGCTTCATTTGCAAATATTTTCTCCCATTCTGAGGGTTGTCTTTTCATCTAGTTTATGGTTTCCTTTGCTGTGCAAAAGCTTTTAAGTTTAATTAGGCCCTATTTGTTTATTTTTGTTTTTATTTTCATTACACTAGGAGGTGGATTGAAAAAGATCTTGCTGCAATTTATGTAAAAGAGTGTTCACCCTATGTTTTCCTCTAAGATTTTTACAGTGTCTGGCCTTACATTTAGTCGTCAATCCATTTTATTTTTGTGCATGGTGTTAGGGAGTGTTCTAATTTCATTCTTTTCCATGTAGCTGTCCAGTTTTCCCAGCACCACTTATTGAAGTGACTGTCTTTTCTCCATTGTATATTCTTCCCTCCTTTGTTATAGATTAGGTGATCATAGGTGTATGAGATTACCTCTGGACTTTCTATCCTGTTCCATTGATCTATATTTCTGTTTTTGTGCCAGTACCATACTCTCTTGATTACTGTAGCTTTGGAGTATAGTCTGAAGTAAGGGCACCTGATTCCTCCAGCTCTGTTTTTCTTTCTCAAGATTGCTTTTGTTATTCAGGGTCTTTTATGTTTCCATACAAATTGTAAAAATTTTTGTTCTAATTTTGTGAAAAATACCATTGGTAATTTGATAGGGATTGCATTGAATCTGTAGATTGCTTTGGGTAGTATAGTCATTTTCACAATAGTGATTCTTCCAATCCAAGAACATGGTGTATCTCTCCATCTGTTTGTGTCATCATTGATTCTTTTCATCAGTATCTTATAGTTTTCTCAGTACAGGTCTTTTGTCTCCTTAGGTAGGTTTATTTCTACCTAAGATATATTATTATTTTTTTCTTTTTGATGTGATGGTAAATGGGATTGTCTCCTTGATTTCTCTTTCTGATCTTTCATTGTTAGTGTATAGATATGCAAGAGATTTCTGTGTATTAATTTTGAATACTGCAACTTTACCAAATTCATTGATGAGCTCTAGTAGTTTTCTGGTATTAACTTTAGGGTTTTCTTTGTAGAATATCATGTCATCTGCAAACAGTGACAGTTTTACTTCTTCTTTCCAATTTGGATTCCTTTTATTTCTTTTTCTTCTCTGATTGCCAAGGTCAGGAATTCTAAAACTATGTTGAGTAATAGTGGTGAGAATGGATATCCTTGTCTTGTTCCTGATCTTAGAGGAAATGCTTTCAGTTTTTCATCATTGAGAATGATGTTTGCTGTGAGTTTGTCATATATGGCTTTTACTATGTTGAGGTAGGTTCATTCTGTGCTCACTTTCTTGAGAGTTTTATCATAAATTGGTGTTGAATTTTTTGAAAAGCTTTTTCTGCATCTACTGAGATGACCATATGGTTTATATTCTTCAATCAGAATGGGAGAAAATATTTGCAAACAAAGCAACCAACAAGGGCTTAATCTCCAAAATATACAAACATATCATGAATCTCAATATCAAAAAGACAAACAACCCAATCAAAAAATGGGTGGAAGACCTAAATAGATATTTCTCCAAAGAAGACATACAGATGACCAACAAACACAAGAAAAGATGTTCAATGTGACTAATTATTAGAAAAATGAAAATCAAAACTACAATGAGGTATCACTTCACACTGGTCAGAATGGCTATCATCAAAAAATCTACAAACAATAAATGCTGGAGAGGGTGTGGAGAAAAGGGAATCCTGTTGCACTGTTAGTGGGGATGTAAATTGATACAGCCACTATGGAGAACAGTATGGAGGTTCCTTGAAAAATTAAAAATAGAACTACCATATGATCCAGGAATCCCACTTCTGAGAGTATATCTGTAAAAAAACATAATTCAAAAAGATACATGCACCCCAATGTTCATTGCAGCTCTATTTACAATAGCTAAGACATGGAAGAAACCTAAATTTCCATCAACAGAGGAATGGATAAAGAAGATATGGTACATATATATAATGATGTAGTACTCAGCCTTAAAAAAGAATGAATTAATGTCATTTACAACAACATGGATTGACCTAGAGATTGTCATACTGAGTGAAATAATCAGACAGAGAAAGAGAAATATCATATGATATTGTTTACATATGGAATCTAAAAGAACAAAAAAGGATACAAATAAACTTATCTACAAAGTAGAAATAGAGTTACAGAAGTAGAAAATAAACTTATCGTCACCAGGGTATAAGGGAGGGAGGGATAAATTGGAAGATTGGGGTTGACATATACACACTATGTCCTATATATAATGTAGATAACTAATAAGGACCTCCTGTATAGCACAGGGCACACTACTCAATATTCTGTAATGTCCTATATGGGAAAATAATCTACAAAGATTGGAGATATATATATATATATATATAAACTGATTCATTTTGCTGTACACCTGAAACTAACACAACATTGTAAATAAACTATACTCCAATTAATTTTTTTTAAAAAAAGGCGGATTCACACCAAAGTTTGTTTGTCACTGTTTTCACTGACTTCTGCTTCTCCTTTTCCTCCCCTTCTCCCACCATATTGAGGAGTAAGGGAAAAAGAAGAAAATGCTTCAATAAATTTAACAAATATGCCAAATATACCAAAGTGATTTAAAGAACCATAAAAAAAAAAAAAAATTCTATGTGCAAAAGCCAGGCAACTGGACCACATATGTTTTCTAGGATTTCCTTTTCAGTTCCCAGACGGGCTCCTGTTTGCTTCAACTGAAATCACAACCTCAGGCAACTGAGATGTTGCCAGCCGTTTGCTATTGTTTTGGAAATGCCCTAGGGGTAGGGTTCAACTCCTCATGAGCTGAGCTTGGAATCAAATCAAATTGCCACTTTGTGTGTGAGAATAGAAATTTACCAGAGAACTACAAGTTTGAACAAATATTGACTATGCCCTAGAGATGGTACTTTGAACAGATCTCCAAAAGTGGTCAGATATCTGGTGTCCAAAGTGCTGTCTGATTTTGCTAACAGTAGCACTGGAAGGGGCGGGAATAGCCCTAAGTTAAAATGTCCCAGACCCTGCTATTTTACCTAGGTTCAGTAATTTTCCAAGGATAGAAAATTTTCAGTTTATTCTATGGATTTTTTTTCAATTGCCAGATGTCCAAAATGGTTGATTTTAGTTGTTTTGTTTTTACTTTTTTGTTTTATACAGAGGGCAAGTTCACCTACTCCTCATCCACAATTCCAGAACTGATTAAACATTATTTTTACATTTGCATTAATCTCTTCTATATGTTTGCTGATTTTTCATTTATTTTGTCTGTCAGTGATAGAAATGTGTTAAATATCTTGCTATAATGATAGATTTGTTTCCTTTTCCTAGTTCTGTAATTTTCATCAATTATGAATATAGTTATGCCAGCTTTAATTTGATTATAATTTCCATAGCATATATTTTTCGATTCTCTCAGGTTTATGCATAATTAAGACACAATGTTTCTTTACAACAGGTATCTGGATTTTAAAATATTTATCTATTCTGACAATTTTTCTCTTTTAAGTGAAACTTTTGGCTCATTTACATTTATTGTAGTAACTATCACATTTAGGTTATCTCTATCACCATTTTTTGTGCTATTTGCACCATTTTTTTAAAATTTTTCTCCTTTCTTATCCTAATTTTCTTCTTTTTTACAAATTTTTCATACATTTCTCTCCATTAGTTTGAAGGTTATATACTTTATTTCTACTATTTTAGTATTTTGATGTGCACATTTAATTTATCATACCCACAATTTAATCTTCATATTTTTCATGATCTGAAAAATATTACAAGAATTGTGAAACATTTCAACTAATAATTACTAAAAGTACATGGTATTGTTATCATTTTAGATCTGCATTGTCATTTTTACTGAAGATTATACTTTTGTCTTATACACTCAAATTTTGTTGAGGTTTATCCATAGGGTCACCATTTTCTTTGTTCTTCATTAGTTTATGCTTCTCAGATATTCCACCTAAGACTGCTTTCCTTCTGTATGAACAATAATCTTAAACTTTCTACTGGTTGGTAGAAAATTGTATATTTGTCTGAATAAATCTTTACTTTGCCCTTGTTACCAAAAAAACTGTTTTGTCAGATATAGAATTCTAGATTGACAAGGATATTAATATATTGATAGTATCATTCTTGGTCATCTGGTTTCTATTATTTTTATTGAGAAGATAGTTATCAGTACAATTTTTAGCCCTTGTAAGATAGTCTTTCTTTTCTCTCTGGCTGCTTTAAAGTTATTTTTTATTTTGATGTTATACTGATTAACTATGATGTATCTTGATGGGGATTTGTTTTTATTTCTCTTGATTAGGATTTTTGGCTTCCTAAATCCATGATATTGAAGTCTTTTATAAATTCTTGGAAATCTTTGTTTTAAACTGAATTATGTCTCCCCAAATTCTTATGTTAAATCCCAACCCCCAAAGTAATGGTATTTGGAGATGAGGCCTTTGGGAGGTAATTAGGCTTAGATGAGGCCATGAGGGTAAAGCACTATGATGGGATTACTGCCCTTATAAGAAAAGACACCAAAGATGCTTTCTTTATATCTCTCTCTTCCATGTAAGGACACAGCAAGAAAGTAGCTCTCTACAAGACAGGAAGAGAGCTCTCACCAGAAATCGAATTTGCTGGTGGATTAAAGCTTGGACGTCCCAGCTTTTGAATTGTGAGAAACAAACTTCCATTTTTTTAAGCTATCTTACCAATAGTATTTTCTTATGGCAGCCCAAGCTGAGCAACACAATTGTAAATCATTAATTCTTCAAATATTTCTTGGCTCAAAAAGTTTCCCTCTACTCTTCTATTTTTTTTAATTTCTGTCTCACTCTGCTACTCTCTAGGTATTTTTGTACCCAAATCTAACTTACAGTTAGTAATTTTTTAGTCACTAACCCTGTCCAATGTATTTATTTTAATTTGGTTATATTACTTTTCAGCTCTAGAATGTTTGATTATTTTGTGAGTATAATTTACCTTTACTCTTAGTTTCTGATCTTTTAATTGGTGTGCAATTCCTTTTTTTAATTTAAGTATATTAACAAATTCTGATATTTTCTCCACTTGATAGTCACAATATCTGTTTTCATACATTTCAGCACTAATTTATTTTAACATCTTTACTGGAGTATAATTGATTTACAAGGTTGTGTTAGTTTCTGCAGTATAACAAGGAATCAGCTATATGTATACATATGTCACTATATCCCCTCCCTCTTGCACTTCCCTCCCACCCTCCCTATCTCAGCCTTCTAGGTGGTCACAAAGAACCAAGCTGATCTCCCTGTGCTGTGCAGCAGCTCCCCACTAGCTGTTTTACATTTGATAGTGTATATATGTGAATGCTACTCTCTCGCTTTGTTCCAGCTTATGCTTCCCCCTCCGCATGTCCTCAAGTCCATTCTCTACATCTGCGTCTTTATTCCTATCCTGCCACTAGGTTCATCAGAACCTTTTTTATTTTTTTAAGATTCCATATATATATGTGTTAGCATATGGTATTTGTTTTACTCTTTCTGACTTTCTTCACTCTCTATGAGAGATTCTAGGTTCATCTACTTCTCTATAAATAATTCAATTTTGTTTCTTTTTATGGATGAGTAATATTGCATTGTATATATGTGTCACATCTTCTTAATCCATTCATCTGTTGATGGACACTTAAGTTGCTTCCATGTCCTCGCTATTGTATATAGTGCAGCAATGAACATTGTGATACATAACTCTTTTTTTTTTTAACATCTTTATTGGAGTATAATTGCTTTACAATGCTGTGTTAGTTTCTGCTTTATAACAAAGTAAATCAGCTATACATATACATATATCCCCATATCTCTTCCCTCTTGCATCTCCCTCCCTCCCACCAGCCTTATCCCACCCCTCTAGGTGGTCACAAAGCACTGAGCTGATCTCTCTGTGCTATGCAGCTGCTTCTCACTAGCTATAGGTTTTATATTTGGTAGTATATATATGTGAAGGTTATCTCTCACTTTGTTCCAGCTGACCCTTCCCCCTCCCCATGTCCTCAAGTCCATTCTCTACCTCTGTGTCTTTATTCCTGTCCTGGCCCTAGGTTCATCAGAACCATATATAAGTATTTTTTTTTCAGATTCCATAAATATGTGTTAGCATACGGTATGTGTTTTTCTCTTTCTGACTTACTTTACTCTGTGTGACAGACTCTAGATCCATCCACTTCACTACAAATAACTCAAATTCCTTTCTTTTTATGTTTGAGTAATATTCCATTGTATATATATGCCACATCTTCTTTATCCATTCATCTGTCAGTGGACACGTAGGTTGCTTCCATGTCCTGGCTATTGTAAATGGAGCTGCAATGAACATTGTGGTACATGACTCTTTTTGAATTATGGTTTTCTCAGGGTATATGCCCAGTAGTGTGATTGCTCTGTCATATGGTAGTTCTATTGTTAGTTTTTTCAGGAACCTCTATACTGTTCTCCATGGTGGTTGTATCAATTTACATTCCTACCAACAGTGAAAGAGGGTTCCCGTTTCTCCACACCCTCTCCAGCATTTATTGTTTGTAGATTTTTTGATGATGGCCGCTCTGACTTGTGTGAGGTGATACCTCACTGTTGTTTTTATTTACATTTCTCTAATGATTAATGACGTTGAACATCCTTTCATGTGTTTGTTGGCAATCTGTATGTCTTCTTTGGAGAAACGTCTATTTAGGTCTTCTGCCCAGTTTTCGTTTGGGTTGTTTGGTTTTTTTTCATATTGAGCTGCTTGTATATTTTGAAGATTAATCCTTTTACAGTTGCTTCGTTTGCAAATATTTTCTCCCATTCTGAGAGTTGTCTTTTCATCTTGTTTTGGGTTTCCTTTGCTGTGCAAAAGCTTTTAAGTTTCATTTGGTACCATTTGTTAATATCTGTTTTTATTTACACTTCTCTAGGTGGTGGGTTAAAAAGGATCTTGTTGTGATTTATGTCATAAAGTGTTCTGCCTATGTTTTCCTCTAAGAGTTTTATAGTATCTGGCTTTACATTTAGATCTTTAATCCATTTTGATTTATTTTTGTGTATGGCATTAGGGAGTGTTCTAATTTCATTCTTTTACATTTAGCTGTCCAGTTTTCCCAGCACCACTTATTGAAGAGTCTGTCTTTTCTCCATTGTACATTTTCACCTCCTTTGTCAAAGGTAAGGCAACCATATGTGCATGGCTTTATCTCTGGGCTTTCTATCCTGTTTCATTGATCTATATTTCTGTTTTTGTGCCAGTACCATACTGTCTTGATTGCTGTAGCTTTGTAGCATAGTCTGAAGTCAGGGAGCATGATTCTTCCAGCTCTGTTTTTCTTAGTCAAGATTGCTGTGGCTATTCGGGGTCCTTTGTGTTTCCATAAAAATTGTGATTTTTTTTGCTCTAGTTCTGTGAAAAATGCCATTGGTAGTTTGATAGGGATTGCATTGAATCTTTAGATTGCTTAGGGTAGTATAGTCATTTTCACAATGTTGATTCATCTAATCCAACACATGTTATAACTCTCCATCTGTTTGTATCACCTTTAATTACTTTCATCAGTGTCTTATAGTTTTCTGCATATAGGCCTTTTGTCTGCTTAGGTGGGATTATTTCTAGGCATTGTATTCTTCTTGTTGCAACGGTAAATGTGAGTGTTTCCTTAATTTTTCTTCCAAATGTTTCATCATTAGTGTATCGGAATTCAAGAGATTTCTGTGCTTTAATTTTGCATCCTGCTACATTACCAAATTCACTGGTTAGCTCTAGTAGTTTTCTGGTAGCATCTTTAGGATTCTCTATGTATAGTCTCATGTCATCTGCAAATGGTGACAGCTTTACTTCTCTTTCTTCATATGGACACCTTTTATTTATTTTTTTCTCTGATTGCTGTGACTAAAACTTCCAAAACTGTGTTGAATAATAGTGGTGAGCATGGATAAACTTGTCTTGTTCCTGAAATTCGTGGAAACGGTTTCAGTTTTTCAGAATTGAGAACAATATTGGCTGTGGGTTTGTAATATATGGCCTTTATTATGTTGAGGTGGGTTCCCTCTTTGCCTACTTTCTGGAGGATTTTTGTCATAAATATGTGTTGAATTTTGTCAAAAACTTTTTCTGCATCTATTGAGATTATCATACGGTTTTCATCCTTCAATTTGACAGTACAGTGTATCACATTGATTGATTTGCATATGTTGAAGAATCCTTGCATTCCTGGGATAAACCCGCTAGATCATGGTGTATGATTCTTTTAATGTGTTGTTGGATTCTGTTTGCTAGTGTTTTGTTGAGGAGTTTTGCCTCTATGTTAATCAGTGATATTGGCCTATAAGTTTCTTTTTTGTGACACCTTTGTCTGGTTTTGGTATCAGGGTGATGCTGGCCTCATAGAATTAATTTGAGAGTGTTCTTCCCTCTGCTATATTTTGGAAGCTTTTGAGAAGGATAGGTGTTAGTTCTTCTTTAAATGTTTGATAGAATTCACCTGTGAAGCCATCTGGTCCTGTGCTTTTATTTGTTGGAAGAATTTTAATCACAGTTTCAATTTCAGTGCTTGTGATTTGTCTCTTCACATTTTCTATTTATTCCTGGTTCAGTCTTGGAAGGTTGTACTTTTCTAAGTATTTGTCAATTTCTTCCAGATTATCCATTTTTTTGGCATATAGTTGGTTGCAGTAATCTGTCATGATCCTTTGTACTTCTGCAGTGTCAGTTGTTACTTCTCCTTTTTCATTTCTAATTCTGTTGATTTGAGTCTTTTATCTTTTTTTTCTTGATGCTTCTGGCTAATAGTTTAACATTTTTTTTATCTTCTCAAAGAACCAACTTTTAGTTTTATTGATCTCTGCTATTGTTTCCTTCATTTCTTTTTCATATATCTTTTATCTGCTCTTTATGGTTTCTTTCCTTCCATTAACTTTGAAGTTTTTTGTTCTTTTTTCCCTAATTGCTTTAGATGTAAGTTTAGGTTGTTTATTTGAGATTTTTCTTGTTTCTTAGGTAGAGTTCATTGCTATAAACTTCCCTCTCTGAACTGCTTTTGCTGCATCCCAAACTGCTTTTGCTGGACCCATAGTTTTCAGTTTCATTCATTTCAGTTATTTTTTGATTTCCTCTTTGATTTCTTCAGTGATCTCTTGGTGATTTCATAGCATACTATTTTGCCTCCATGTATTTGTATTTTTTACCATTTTTTCCCTGTAATTTATATCTAGTCTCATAGTGTTGTTGTCTGAAAAGACAATTTATATGGTTTCTATTTTCTTAAATTTACCAAGGCCTGATTTATGACCCAAGATATGATCTATCCTGGAGAATGTTCAATTAGCACTTGAGAAGGAAGTGTTTTCTGTTGTTTTTGGATGGAGTGTCCTATAAATATTAATTAAGTCCATCTTATTTAATGTATCATTTAAAGCTTGTGTTTCTGTATTTATTTTCATTTTGGATGCTCCGTCTATTGGTGAAAGTGAAGTGTTTAAGTCCCCTACTATGGTTGTGTTACTGTCAGTTTCCCCTTTTATGGCTGTTTACATTTGCCTTATGTATTTAGGTGCTCCTATGCTGGGTTTATAAATATTTACAATTGTTATATCTTCTTGGATTGATTCCTTGATCATTATGTAGTGTCCTTCTGTGTCTCTTGTAATAGTCTTTGTTTTAAAGTCTATTTTGTCTGATATGAGAATTGTTACTCCAGCTTTCTTTTGATTACCATTTGCATGGAATATCATTTTCCATCTCTGCACTTTCAGTCTTTATGTGTCCCTAGGTCTGAAGTGGGTTTCCTGTAGACAGCATATATATGGATCTTGTTTTTGTATCCATTCAACCAATATGTCTTTTGGTTGGAACATTTAATCCATTTACATTTAAGGTAGTAATCAATGTGTAAGTTCCTATTATCATTTTCTTAATTGTTTTGGGTTTGTTTTTGTAGGTCTTTTCCTTCTCTTGTGTTTCCTGCCCAGAGAAGTTCCTTTATCATTCCTTGTAAAGCTTGTTTCTGTGGTGCTGAATACTCTTTTTGTTTGTTTGTTTTTTTGTGGTACATGGGCTTCTCACTGTTGTGGCCTCTCCCATTGCAGAGCACAGGCTCCAGACACACAGGCTCAGTGGCCATGGCTCATGGGTCTAGCCGCTCCACAGCACGTGGGATCTTCCCAGACCAGTACACGAACCCGTGTCCCCTGCATTGGTAGGCGGACTCTCAACCACTGCACCACGAGGGAAGACCTGAATACTCTTAACTTTTAACTTTTACTTGTCTGTAAATGTTTTAATTTCTCCATCAAATCTGAATGCGATCTTTGCTGGGTAATCTTGGTTGTAGGTTTTTCCCTTTCATCATCTTTTTTTTTTTTTTTTTTTTGCCATACGTGGTCCTCTCACTGTTGTGGTCTCTCCCGTTGCGGAGCACAGGTTCCGGATGCACAGGCTCAGCAGCCATGGTTCATGGGCCTAGCCGCTCTGCAACATGTGGGATCTTTCCGGACTGGGGCACAAACCTGTGTCCCCTGCATCGGCAGGCAGACTCTCAACCACTGTGCCATCAGGGAAGCCCTCTTTCATCACTTTAAATATATCCTGGCACTCCCTTCTGATTTCTATAATTTCTGCTGAAAGTTCAGTTGTTAGCCTTATGGGGATTCCCTTGTATGTTATTAGCATTTTTTCCCTTGCTGCTGTTAATAGTTTTTTTTTTTTTTTTTTGTATTTAATTTTTTATAGTTTGATTAATATGTGCCTTGGAAAGTTTCTCCTTGGATTTATCTTATATGGGACTCTCTGGACTTTGTGGAATTGATTGACTATTTCCTTTCCCATATTAAGGAAGTTTTCAACTATAATCTATTCAAATATTTTCTCAGTCCCTTTCTTTCTCTCTTCTTCTTCTGGGGCCCCATAATTCGAATGTTGATGCATTTAATGTTGTCCCAGATGTGTGTGAGTCTGTCCTCAATTCTTTTTATTCTGCTCTGTGGCAGTTATTTCCACTATTTTATCTTCCAGGTCACTTATCTGTTCTTTTGCCTCAGTATTCTGCTATTGATTCCTTCTAGAGAATTTTTAATTTCATTTATTGTGTTATTCATAATTGTTTGTTTGCTCTTTAGTTATTCTAGGTTCTTAAGTGTTTCTTGTATTTTCTCCATTCTATTTCCAAGATTTTGGATCATCTTTACTATCATTACTCTGAATCCTTTTTCATGTAAACTGCCTCTTTACTCTTTATTTGTTAGGCCTGTTAGGTTTTTACTTTGCTCCTTCATCTGTTTCATATTTCTCTGTCTTCTCATTTTGTTTAACTTACTGTGTTTGTGGTCTCCTTTTTGCAGGCTGCTGATTTGTAGTTCCTGTTATTTTTTGTGTCTGCCTCCAGCGGGTGAGGTTGGTTCAGTGGCTTGTGTAAGCATCCTGGTGGAAGAGACTGGTGCCTGTGTTCTGTTGGGTGGGGCTGGATCTTATATTTCTGGTGGGCAGTGTGTCGCATCCAGTGGTGTGTTTTAAGGTGTCTATGAACTTAATATGATTTTAGGCAGCCTCTCTGCTAATGGGTGGGGTTGTGTTCTTGTCTTGCTAATTGTTTGTCATGGAGCATCCAGCACTGGAGTTTGCTCAACATTGGGTGGAGCTGGGTCTTAGTGTTTAGACAGAGATCTCTGGGTGAGCTTTCCTTGATTTATTTATTTATTTTTTTATTTATTTTATTTTATTTTATTTTATTTTTGTGGTACACGGGTCTCTCACTGTTGTGGCCTCTCCCACTGTGGAGCACAGGCTCTGGACACACAGGCCCAGTGGCCACGGCTCACGGGCCCAGCCACTCCGCAGCATGTGGGATCCTCCCAGACCGGGGCACGAACCTGCGTCCCCTGCATCGGCAGGCAGACTCCCAACCACTGCGTCACCAGGGAAGCCCTCCTTGATTTATTTACATGGGGCCGGGAAGTCTCTGTTGGTCCATTGTCCTGGACTCAGCTCTCCCACCTCAGAGGCTCAGGCCTGACACCTGCTGGAGCACCAAGACCCTGTCATCCACAACATTCAGAAGAAATGAAGGGGAAAAAAGCAAGAAAAGGGCTTCCCTGGTGGCGCAGTGTTTGAGAGTCCGCCTGCCGATGCAGGACACATGGGTTCGTGCCCCAGTCCGGGAAGATCTCACATGCCACAGAGTGGCTGGGCCCGTGAGCCATGGTCACTGAGCCTGCGCATCCAGAGCCTGTGCTCCACAATGGGAGAGACCACAACAGTGAGAGACCCACATACCACCAAAAAAAAAAAAAAAAAAAAAAAAGCAAGAAAAATAAAATTAAATAAATAAAAAGAAAAATAATAAAAATTTAAAAATAGAAATAAATCAGTTCCAGACAGCAAACCTCAAGGCTACATATGGTCCCACAGTCTACCACTTCAATTTTGGAAACATTTGTTGTCTGTTTAGGTATTCCACAGAGGAAGGGTTCATCAAGTTAATTGTGGGAATTTAATCTGCTCCTCCTGATGCTGCACAAAGAAATTTCCCTTTCTATTGTTTGTTCGCACAGCTTCTGGTGTTCAGCTTTGGTTTTGGCCCCACTCCTGCATTTATGTTGCCCTCTGGCATCTCTTCCCCATCAAGACAGGAGTGGTGTTAAAGCAGTGGCTGATTAGGGCTCTCTTGCTCTGTCAGGCCAGGGAGAGGGAGATGTATGGTAGTCATAAATGGAATGTGGAGCAAGCCTTCAGCAGCTGAGTCCAGGCTCCTGGGGTGTGGGGGTTGGGTGGTAACCTGTGTTTACACACAGGATTCTTGGTGTCTGTAGCAGCAGCATTAGCATATCATGTCCAAATCTGGGGGCTGAGCTGATAGCCATGGCTCGTGCCAGTCTCTGGAGCTCACTTAGGTGGTGCTCTGCCTTCTGTAGGTACTCGAGAAAGGAATCCCCTCTCCTCACGCACCCTGAAACAATGGTGTCTTGCCTCTTTGGAAGGTCCAGACTTTTTCCCTGACTCCCTCCCAGCTAATTGTGGTGCACTAGATCTCTTCAGGCTGTCTTCACACAGCCAACTCCAGTCCTCTCCCTGGGATCTGAACTTTGAAGCCAGAGCCTCAGCTCCCAGCCCCCACCCACCTAGGGGGTGAGCAGACAAGCCTCTCAGGCTGGTGAGTGCTGGTCGGCACTGATCCTCTGTGTGGGAATCTCTCTGCTTTGCCCTCTGCACCCCTGTTGCTGGGCTCTCCTCCATGGCTCCAAAGCTTCCCCCCTGCCCAAACCCTGTCTCCAGCAGTGAAGGAGCTTCCTAGTGTGTGGAAACTTTTCCTCCTTCACAGCTTCCTCCTAGAGGTGCAGGTCTGTGCCTATTCTTTTGTCTCTGATTTTGCTTTTTTCTTTTGCCCTACCCAGGTATGTGGGGATTTTTTTTTGCCTTTTGGGAAGTCTGAGGTCTTCTGCCAGCGTTCAGTAGGTGTTCTGCGGTAATTGTTCCACATGTAGATGTATGTTTGATGTATTTTTGGAGAGGAAGGTGATCTCCACATCTTACTCCTCAACCATCTTGAAGGTCCCCTTCTGATTTTTACTATTTTCTTTCTTCTGATTGCTTTTTTCCCCTTCTTTTTCTAAGTTCTTGAGATGGGGGCTTAGATTATCGATTCTAATTTTTCCTCTTTTATAACGTATGCATCTAGTACTATTTCTTTTCTTTTCAGCTCTGCTTTAGCTGTGCACCACAGGTTGTGACACATTGTATTTTCATTTTCTTTATGTTCCATATACTTTAGAATATTGATTCAGAGCTCCTCTTGGAGCCATGACTGTTTAGAAGTGGTTTTTTGGTTTTGTTTCCAAGTATTTACACATTTTCTGTTATCTTTATTGGCTTCTAGTTTGATTCCATTGTTGATGGGAACATACTCTATATGACTTTTTAAAAATTTTATTCAGGTTTTTAATGGCCCTGAATACTATCTATCTTGGTATATGTTCTGTTATCATTTGAAAAGAATGTATTGTTCGGTAGAGTGATTATATTTCATGTGATTATTGATATATTGAGACACAAGTCTTACATTTTATTTTTGTTTTCTATTTGTTCTCTCTGGTTTTTTTTTCAATGTTTTCTTTTTAATGCCTTCCTTTCAATTACATAAACATTTCTTTGCATTCCGTTTAGATTTCCCTATAGTGTTTTGAGGGTTATTTCTTACAGTGTTTAATAGAGGTATTATATTTTATATATACCATATCACAGTCTACTGGTGTCACAGTCTTACCAGTTTAAGTATAGAAACCCTATTTCCTTCATATCTCTTTACTCTTCTCATTTACCATATAGTTTCTTAAATATTTTCTCAACATACACTAAGAGCAACATCAGATGATGTTATAAGTTTTTTGCATCAAGCATCAAAAACTATTTTAAAAACTCAAGAGAAGTCAAATCTACTATATTTACCCATATTTTTATTACTGTGTTCTTTCTTCCTTCTTGATATGTCCAAGGTTCCTGTTTTTATTGTTTCCTCTCTGTTTAGAGTTATCATTTAGCCATTCTTTTAAAGTAATTCTATTGGTAACAAATCTTAATTGTTCTTCATCTGAGAGCTTCTTGATTTCTTCTTTATTTCTGATGGATATTTTCTAGAATGGAATGGACTAATATATACTAACAAATGTAAAATAGATAGCTAGTGGGAAGCAGCCACATAGCACAGGGAGATCAGCTTGGTTCTTTGTGACCACCTAGAGGGGTAGGATAGGGAAGATGGGAGGGAACGCAAAAGGGAGGTGATACGGGATATACGTATATGTATAACTGATTCACTTTGTTATAAAGCAGAAACTAACACACAATTTTAAACCAATTATACTACAAAAAAGATGTTTAAAACAAAAAAACAAACAAAGGATTCCAGAGTGTCCATTCTTTTCTTTCAGCACCTGAAAAATATTGTTCATTTCTTTCTGGTTTCCATAATTTCTAATGAGAAATGTACTGTCATATAAATGTTTTTCATTTTTCTCTTATTGCTTTAGAAAAATTTTCTTTTCTTTTTTTCTCTTATTGCTTTAGAAAAATTTTATTTTCTTTAGCTTTCTGAATTTTGACTGTAATGTGTTTTGGTGTGGATTTCTTTGTGCACATCCTGTTTGCATTTGCTCATTTTCTTAAATTTGTCCATTGATATATGTTGTAAAATTTGGAGAGTTTCACATTATTTCTTCAAGAACCTTTTCAGCCCCAATCTCTTTCTCTTCTTCTTTGATTCCAAGATACATCCATGTTAGAGTTTTTAATATAGTTCCACAGGTCCCTGAGGTGCTATCAATATTTTTCATGCTATTTTCTCTCTTTCTTTTGTTCTTTTCCAGTTCACTGATATCTTTTTCTCTGCCTCTCTATTCCGCTGTTGTATTCATCTACTGAACTTTCTATTTTGATTATTATATTTTTCAGTTTTGTAATTTCTGTTTAGTTCTATTTATCTTCTATTCTTTGATTTTCTATTTCTGGACTGACACTTTTTTTCTGATTTACTGCAAGCATGTTTGTAATTTCTCATTGAGATATTTTTACCATAGTGCTTTAATATATTTGTCCAATAATTCTAACACCTGTCATTTCAGTGTTATATCTATCTTTTTTTTTTTCAATCAGTTTGAGATTTAGCAGGTTCTTAGAATGAGGAGTGATTTTCAGTTGAATCCTGATCATTTTTGCATAATGTCATGAAACTTTCGATCTTTTTTACACTTTCTGTTTTAGCTGACTTTTTCTGACACCACTCTGGCAATGAAGAAAATTGCCTTCTCATTATTAACAGGAGGAGATAAAAGCTCAGATTCTCCAGTTGGATACTGAGGACACTTAAGGGGAGGGTATTCCTCACTACTGTTGGGTGGGAGTGAGAGTTCTGGCTGCATGTGGTCTCCACTGACACTGTGGTTAAGTTGACTTAATAATTACTAGGCAAGGATGAAAGTCCTCACTCTCCACTAGGTCTCCTGTGACATCACTCCACTGGGAATGAATGTGGTCCTTGTTACTTATGTGAGTGTAAGTCTAAGCATCTACATGGTTTCTACTGACCCTCAGTGTGTGTGAGGTTGTTACTGCTTAGCAGGAATGAAGGTCCTGACTTCCTACTTATCCTACTCTGACCCCAATCAGAGCGATTTTGGCATACTTTATTAGAGTCTCCTAAGGGCAGAAACTTGGGCTTCCCATGTGATCTGTGTTGTCATAGGTGCAGGTGAGACTGTAATAGGGAAGAACAAATCTGACTCCATATTAGATCTGTTCCTTTTACTTTAAACTTTGGACTCTGTTTCCTGTGCTTAGTCAGGCTGCCTTGCACATTTTGTAAAAGAATGTTTCCTATAGCCTGAAATATACAGATAGCCTATTCTCAGGCTCTGACCTTTGAAAGTCCATTCATATGGATATAAAAATTTGCAGAACAAAAAGTAACATTTGTCTTGTTGGAGGTTTATAGAGACGTCATAGCCTGACCTATGTGGACTGCTGCATGAACAAAAGATTCCTACACCAAGAAGTTTGTGACACCTATCATGCACCTTCTTCACCTTGCCTTTAAAAGGGCTTTGCTGAAACCCTTGGAGGAGTTCAGGGTTTTCTGAGCATGAGGCACCTGTCTCCTTGTATGACCATACAATAAACCTTTCTCTGCTCCAAACTCTGACATTTTGCTTTGTTTGGCCTCACTGTATATCAGGCACAGGAACTTGTGTTAGGTAACAAGAGCACAGTTTTTTTTCTGTGATGCTTGGCTGGAGTAGAGAAGATGTGGTCTAAGTGTTTTCTGTCTTGCTGAGCTACTATTTTCCTGGTTCTTGACTAGAGAGTTCAGACTTTTGTTTTTCCTTTTTTTTTTTTCTTTTTGGCCTTTGCCCCTTAGTGTTTCTGGGTTGCTAGCTTCTTCTGCTCTAAGTCTGGGATGAGTGAGGCAAAAAAGAAATTTCAGGAAATTCACCACCATGTCATTCCTCAGGTTACAAGTTCCCTAGGAGGTCTCCCTGCTTCTTTTCACTTTTCAGAGTCTTCTTATGTTGGGTTTATATATAATGCCCATATATTTAATTGTACTCAGGAAAATGGGAAACATATATCCACTCAATTTTCCTGAAAGCAGAAGTTTCTGATTGAGTGTTTTATATATTTTATTTCCAATATTGAATTATTTATATCTCTTTTAAAAATACTTTTATAGGTTACCATTGAGTTTGTAATAGACATCTTAAATAATCACCATCAACCTTCAAATAATATTACCACTTCGTGTATAGGATAAGGACATTATTAACACTTGACTCCAATCCCCTCCATCTATTTTTTGCCAATATTATATCAATGTACTTTACCTTTTACATATTATATAAACATACTGGCTATTGATAATCTTTTTATTTTAGGCAATCATTCTTTAGAACAATTAAAATACAAAAAATAATATTTTATTTACCTTAATTATGTCACTTAGAGCACTCTTCCATGTCTTTGTGTAGATGAAAGTTGCTCTTTGGTGTCATAGTCTTTCTGCCTAGAGAACCTCATCTTAACATTTCTTAGAGAGCAAGGATGCTGGCAGTGAATTTTTTCTGTTGTTTGTTTATCTGAAAAAATAGTATTTATCTTTTATATGTTAAAGGTATATTTGCTGGTGGAGAGGGTCCCCCCTAACCCTTTTTGGACTTTAAAGACATTACTCTGTTGTCTTCTGATTTTCATAATAATTTTAACAAACGTTATAAATAATTTTAATTGTAATTCTTATCTTCATTCCTCTATATATGTGTCTTTTATCTCTGATTACCTTCCAGATATTTTATTTATCTTTAGTTTTCAAGAGTTTTCTTAGGATATATATGTCTGTATGTGTGAATGTGTCTGGGTGGATGAGGGGAAGATTTATTTTGTTTAGTCTTATGTAAGATTTTTGGATCTATTGCTTGGTATCTTCATCTCTGTTACAGTGTTTTTATGTCTACCATTTATATATTATTTTTTATTATAGTTTCTATCTTTCTTCTGAAATCCCTCACCTGTCCATTCATATTATACGCCTTTTCTACTAGTGCCTTTAACATATTAATCATAATTATTTATATTTCCCATCTTAATGTTTTAATATCAGTGTAATATTTGAATCTTACTCTGTTGATTTTGTCCTTTGCCAGTGTTTTGATTTTTCCCTATTCATTTGTATGTTTCATAATTTTTGGTTAAAAGAGATAGTTTTGTAAGGCAGTAGAGACTGAGTTAAATTTTATTTATTCTTGGAAATGGGCTTTCCTCTCCTTCACATTCTCTGCATGGAGCACTGAGTAAATTTAGTTAAAAGTTGAGCTGAGTTTGGGCTTTTTTTTTATTATGGTTTTACTCGGTGCATCCCCATTCTTCAAATTCTTCTAACATTACCTCTGTTTAGGGTAAGGGCTAGAGGATTATTTATAATGTCTTTTCAATTCTCCATTTAAATTTTCTCTTTGCTCCTTTATCACAAATAGGGTATCATTTCAAGCTCCTGGTCCTTCCCAAACAGTATTTTGGATTGCTCTTACTTGTTCTTTTCACACTTGCTAGCTTTTAGGGTTGCCTGAATGAGAGGGTCTTCACTCTTGTTCTGGTTCAGCCTCAGTCTTAGGTGGATACTATATCCTTAAGTAGCACGTGTAGGTCTTTCTCAGTGATCCTGCCCTGCCCCTAGTGGTAGGGGATCTTTAACAATCTGGCCATCTGGCCCTAGGATGTTTTATCTGCCCCTTCTCCAAGGAAAGAAGCAGTTTTGTTTGTCTGTTTTCCTTTCACCAGTGTTGATAGATATTTATCTGTGCTCTGACTGTGACAGACTTCACTGTCCTTCTCCCAGCTGATTAAGACTTTTCTTCTGTGGAGATACAGGGAAGAAGTATCCAGGCAAGGTTTCAAGCCTTCCCCACAGCAGCCACTGTTCCCTTTCCCAAGGTCTTCACCATAAGAGAAGCTCTTTGTAGTCTCTTGCCCTGTCCCCAACATTTCTCATGAGTAACTAGTGATATCAGTGGAGAAGAGCATATGAGTTGGAGTGAATTTCTCTTGAGCTTGGAGTTTCCAGGATTTCTATACTTTCATGCTAAACCACAGTCAGCCTTCAGCTATTGGTTTACATTTATTAAAAATTATTCTTAATGACTTGTATGATGATTTGTGTCTTCCTTAGAAAACTGTCGACCAAAAAAATGCACAACCTAAAAGTTGAGAATTATGCTTTATTAGGCAGACTTACTGAGGACTTAAGCCTGGATACAGCCTCTCATATAGCTCTGAAGGACTGTTCCAAATAGGTAAGATGAGAGCCAGGATATATAGGAGTTTTTGCAAAAACAAACAAACAAAAACAAAACAAAACAGAAACAGGTAGTTGGACATCAAATGATTACTGCTAATTAAAGAAAACCCAGACATCTCAAGTTAATGAATTTAGCACTTTTCTATGTATGGGAAGATGCAAGAGTCTGGGCTCACTGAAATTATTCTTTTGATACATGCCTTAACTATCTAGGGTCAGTGTCCCTTTTTTTTTTTCATCCTGAATTTCCCTCAGAGTTTATCATCTGGGTTGCTACAGTGGCTGGTGGCTTTATGACCATGACATCCTTTGTTTACTGAAATGCCAGGTGACATTCTTTGTCCACATAAGGAAGTACTAATATTAACTCTATTCTTGGAAGAGTGTCATTCTGATTTTTGGGTTAGTTGATTTCTCTGTAAATTCAGCTCTCTGATGTGTTCCAGAAGGTTGTGATTTTGTAGATTACCTAACTTTTGTTGTTTTTCTAACGGTGGGAGTGAAGTTCCTTCCAACTTCCATATACTAAGACAAAGTTGAAAGTTACAGTGACATTTTAAAGTAAATTGTACAATGGCATGTGTAGCTCTAAAATATAAAGGTATACTCTAGCCAAAATTTAGAATTACAAGTAACTAAATATGAGTACAAAGATAATTCAGCCCTTAAATGTTATGTGAAGTTTAATGAATATGGAATAGTATGCTTTAGATCTTTCCAGAACACCCACATTAATTAAGTGAACGCTACATATATCAAAGCTCTAAAACAATCTCAGAAGAGAAAACTTACACTATACAAGGTGTATAAAGCTCTTCCAGTGTCTTTCTGAATAGCAAGGAAAGAGGAAATCAAAAAGGGTTTGCAGACTTTGGAAGAATAAGCTGTCTCTAATTGCTAGCTAAATTCCTGAAATTAAATGAAATATGTGTAAGTTATGTACAAGGTACAAGATTGAACTAACTTCCTAGAATCTTCTCTACTTGGGGGCTTTCATTTACAGCTCTCCCTTACAAAATGTTCCCCTAAACTTCAGGGATTATTGTATCTACAGACACAAGTAGAAAAGCTATTTGGGGTTCACTTTCATAACGCTGGATGTTTTAGAATTTCTTCTAACAGAAGCAGTGTTTTTATTCTAGCAAAAGAGATATAGTGCAATTATATCCTCAAATATTTCTAAAATAAGTGAATTTTATAAAAGGAGGATAAAATGAGTCACATTTTCAATAAAACACTAACCAATCCCAGATTTTAACTAATAGTCAACATTATAAATGTTTTCTTTCAAAATCAGCCTGCACGTATTCTTGAAAAATTCTTGCCCTCAGAGTTATCTAGATATTACTACCAGAAAACAGAAAAGGAAGAGTGGAGGAAGACTACTGAAACCTTTACTTTCTTTTTAATTTATCTTTGAGAAAAGCAACTATTTTTATCTGGCTGATTTATTTGTGAGACATAAGAAAGAAGCTTGTAGTGGAACATTCTTCTGAACTGGATATGAGCATCAAGGAAAACCAAAAGGGATGCTTTGGTTAAAATAAAAGCCGACCCTACTAGTGCCCTGATTGTGAATCATGGCTTTTGTGACAGATGTTGTTGTTTGAAATGATTTCCTTTGTTGATTAGCATTCATTCTCACCTGTTCTATACTGCTTGGCCCCTGATGAGCTGACCCTGAGAATAAAGGTGTTTTTGTGAAATTTTCAATTCTGTTCCCTGCCACTTGGAATTCAAAGTTTGTCTGAACTCCATGAGCTTTCTTGATTCACATGCAACTTTTGGGCCTTTGAAATTTACCCAGTAAGAAAAGAACAAGGTTTTGGCCAGTATTAGATTAAAATCCTAGGATAATTTTGAGATCTTGTAAAACCCATTGTATACAACATATGTCACAAACATAACAGGAAGAACCCCATCTGATATCCATGACCCCTGGAGGTTGCTCCATCTGATAGGGATAGAGTAAGATAAAATGATAGGGATAGAGTAGGATTATTAAATAGTTAGATCACAAATCCCATTAGGGGATTGTAGATAGAGAGGGAACTTTAAGGGGCTTTGGGAGACCACAGGAAGTTAATGATCACTTAAGAAAGCAGGTTTGCTTAACCACAAAACCAAGCAGGCTTGCTTAGTAGCAAAATCATGCAACAGGAGCATAAGAGGAGGCCTCGAAACAATAAAACAATGGTGGCATGAGACCCACATTCTGCCCACTGAGCTCAGTAAGATAATGACCCACTAGGACATGCTCTCTGCACACACAAAAAAACAATAATTTATGGAAACATGACACTTCAAAGTGAAAGACCCTCATTGTACTGAGACCTGAAATAATTTTTCCATAATGCCATGACAGTCCCAGCTTTACAACGTAGGGACAAGAGAACTCCCCTGCCCAACCTGGAGGAGGAACTGATGATGGAAATGTGACATCTACTCCATAATGAGGAAGAAGGTGGTCTTTTCCCCCTTCTCATTTTTCCTTTGATTATAAAATGTAACCCACTAAGTACTCGGGGCAGCACAACACTCGCCTGCCTGCTTGTAAACCTCACAAGCATCCTATTCTAATAAATCACTTCTTATCTATTACTTTGCCTCTTGCTATATTCTTTCTGTGCTGAGATATAAAGGAATGGAGCTCTTTGGAGCCCCCTGAAATGCCACCTAGCAGTTTCACGTCCACAGTCCAGAATGTATTAAAGAAAAATACATCTCTTATTTACATGTCTTTGCTGATTGGTTCTTTATAAGTCTAAGTATTCTGAACTTGAATAGGTTAATTTCTTATTTAGTAAAGCACCTCAATGAGTTTCAAGATATGCAGATAATGGCCTTGTCTAGAGAAAGAGACTGTTCTACTAAATAGGTTAACAAGGATATGTAGCTCTTTAACACCTGGGGGAAGAGGATAGAGGGAATCTAATAATATTATGAGAGGCTGGGACTAGGGAGTAAATATGTCTGAAGTACTTTTATGAAGAGAGAGGTCTAGTATTAAACTGGGGGGTTTTCCTTATTGTGTACAGTTACACAATTCCCCCACCCCCATTACCCCTAAATCTTCAATAATTATCTGCTATACAATGTTACGTGTTGTAATATTTGATTAGATAAAGGAAAGGAAGACCATATTAATGGAAGAATAAAGAACAATGGTGAGAGACACTACAAACAGGAGCTAAGTAAACAGGTAAACTTAAGGGGCTCTGCTTCAGCCTCTGGTTCTCTTGTTTGACAGACAAAAAAAATAGAGACTATTGGATGGATAGCTGATGCTTATGCTCAGAATCACACAGCATATCAGTTTTCTTACAATATTTAAGGGCAGTAAGAATGGAAAGGATTATTAATAGCCAGACACTAACAGTTGTGGCAAATTCAAATGTCCCTAAAATATTTGGAATCCAAATGAAAGGTGAGTTACATATCTAGGGATTAAATGGGTCAAAGTAGAAATTTGCTGGGCTAACAAGGCAGCATGAAGTTTTCATATGCTCAAATTTTTACTGATTCACAATTGTGGTAGATATTATTTTTGGTCACCAATATTCCCAGTTGTCTTCCTTACAGGAACAAGTGGAGATTTCAATGTCCCATCTTCTTGATGTGGATCTTATCTAAATGACTTAATTTGATAAACAAAATTTAATAAGCAAAATGTGTAAGTTCAGGTATAAGCATTCTCTTTCCCTGTTTCCATGAGCCAGGAAGTAAATATTTATAAGGAAGTAAAATCTTGATTCTTCATATGAAGCTCTGGTAACCTGGAAAATTGCCTGAAGCCTTAGCATACTTTACATAAGCAAGAAATCAATCTTCGCTGTTTTAAGCCACTACTATTTTGAGATTGTTAGCAGGACAAAATCTTGACTAACACTATCATATGCACTTGCATTAAGCTTGCTTTCAGAGATGTCTTAATGTAGTTATATGGTACACTTATCTTAGGCTTTGAAGAACTTTCTCGAGCATTTGTAAAACTTGTTTGAGAATTCCATTATTTGCAGACAGTATCATTTACGTATGTTTAATCTTCCTCACAAAACATCAAGTCATTGACATCATTTAAGACATAGGTCAATTCTTAAACAATGGTCTCTCAATGCAAGTCTGTTGTACTTGAGGCATGTCTTTTTTTGAGGTATATCTCAAGTGATCTATTACTAATTATTATTAAATGAATAAGTTCATGTATGGAGTAACATTTTGCAAACTAAAGTGGATTCACGTTTACCATATAAAGGAAATTCTACACCTTACTTTCTAATATTAAGTTGAGGTGAAAGGTGTGAAAGTAAAGTTATTTCAAAGAGCCAACCTTGGTCTATCCATTGGACCACATCGCACATATGACTGTCATCTTGTGTGTGTCATGATAAAAACAAATATGGAGGTGTTCTGTCACTTGTTGTAGAATACCAGAGGTGGAAGAGACCTTGCACAATTTAGTTACTGATTTTATATGATTTTCTCAACTGTGTTTCTGTAGTCACTTAAAGGCCATAGAATAGGCAAAATTAAATTTCTGCTGGGCAAGTGTCAAGCCCACTTCTTCCACTTCATACATTTTCACTTTTGTTTATATATAGGTCAGCTGCATAAACTTTAAACTTAGAAAATAATTTTATGGTTGGGGGGGGAATTTTACAAGACAATGAAAACTCCCCATGGGTCAACCCTCTTTCTTTAATGGATAAACAAGTTTAAAAAAACTGAAGAATTTGCTTAAACATAGAAAGTAAATTTTACAATTTGGACTTAAAATTAATTTCCTAGAACACCATTCAGTATTCTTTTAACCAAATAATATTTAGTTCAGTAACAGATAGCAAACTTATTTTGTCATTATTTTTGTTTCTCTTGTATTTGCTATGAAGTTATCAAAACCAAGCTATTTATAACCATGATTATTAGATAAAAAACTTTCTTTATAAATAAGTATTCTATCCCCATATTTTCAGGTAAAAGAAAGCTTAATTATTCTTTTCTGACCTCTGGCCAGATAAATTTCAGGAAACATTTAGAGGCAATGCAATGGAATAGAAAGAACAAGGGCACGGGAATGCACAGACATGAGTAAATACTGACTCCCCAGCTTCCCAGCCTGGCCATCTATGTTGTTAATTAAGATTTTTCAGAATGATTTTTTTTTTTCATCTGAAAAGTAAGGAGAATAATATCTATGGAACAGATATGGAGTGAAGATGAGTCACATGGATCATCCAGCAGGGTGCCTTGGACAAAAAGATGTCTATTTGTGAGTAGACATTTCACAAATACCAAATTTTCTCCTCTTGAAGTTTACCTTTGAAGATATCAACCAATAAATATATCACTACTTATTCAAAGGCAGAGTTGCATAGTGGTCAAGAGAAGTGGGTATAGGGCCAGTCTGCTGGGATTCGAATATAGCTTAAATATTTGCTTACCATTAGACCTTGCTCAAATTACTTAACTTTGCAGTGTTTTAGTTTCTTTACCTGTAAAACAGGAATAATTAAAGTATCTACTGCATAGAGTGTTATGACAATTAAATCAACATATATATTGATTTAGATATTTTTGTAAAGGTTCAATTTAGAACATTTACAAAAATATTTGACACATATTAATTAGTCAATAAATTATGGGTTTTGTGGTTGCTATTGTTAAACATTCACAATGTGTACAGCCCTACACTGAGACCTGATGTGATATGAAAAAGTCAGATATATTTAACCAACTAGTAATATCAAAATAATTTTCTTTAAAATGTACAAATTTCTTATGAGGATAGACTGCTTTAAAGCACTTTTGATACCTTGAAAATACCTTGTTGATAATCTGGCATTTTTAAAATCTATTGATTATAATAAACATATTACCATCCAAATTCTAAGTTATGGCTGATATCAATGCAATAAAACTGGTTTTCTTTTAAAATATTTTGTTATTTAAGGTTCTAATGAATTTAACGTCTGCATGAGTACAAATTTACCTAAATTAGCCTTCCTTGACAATTTTCTATAATTCAACAGACTCTTCACTACAGAAAGAAACTCCAATTATTGAAGTTATATTGTGACCAAACACACAAATACACCCGAGATGAGAATTTGCCAATGTGCTATCCATTCAGGTTAAATGATTTTGGGTTCCAGTCCAGTAAAATTCTGCTTGAAGCACAGCTGGGTTGCCAATTTTCTCTCATATGATGAAAAATGAGTATCCCAGCAAATTCCGGTCTGAAAAACTAAAGTAGAAATGAACTTTGAAGAAGAAAATTCCTCACTTTCACTTCTAAAGAAAAATAAGGTCTTAAAATGAATTAGAGTCTAGAAAGCAAATATTGATAAGGACCTTCTATGTATACAAGCAAGGATTGTTAGAAACATTCATTCATATGAGATTAAAATGTAATGTTAGCACTTTCAACCTAAAGACCAACTTTATCTTTGATTTCTTGAAAATTATCATTGGAAGCAGTGATAGCATCCAATTATGGAGATGCCTTCCAACAGAGTACTATCAACCCCGACATGCACCCCTGATTTTGCCAAACTCATGCAACATTTTATCATAAACTCATATCTGTTTGCTTTAGAATTTTTATTAACAAATAATGAAAAGAACAGCCCAGATTTAGAGATTGATCTGTTTCCAAGCATTCACTTTCTGTTGGAATCAGTGAAATTAAACAGGAAGGAAGAAAGGAAGGAAGAGAAAAGACAACTCATTTGAGTAAATGGTAAACATAGAAAAAAGTGCATCAAAGTGCATTGTCAAGCAGGAGAAAAGGGTTTTTGAAGAACAGAGACATAGTTAATTTAACCTGCAGTATCTGAGCATATCCTTCATGAAAATTTAGCTATAAACAGGAGTGGATCCACATTCTGATTATCATTTATGTCAGATAAAGACAAGTCCTCTTATGTAAAGTATCCTGTTGTCTTTCAATAACTTGACACTCTACTTCAAAGGAGGAGAGGGGAAAAATACACAAAAAGACTAGTCCTCACAGGATCAGAGAAATGCAATCTGACAGAAAGTTCATGTATAAACTCTTTGGTATCATTCAGTTGATATCAGGCTAGAGAACAAAGAGCCAATTGCTTTCCAAGTATCCCAAACACTGGGCAACGGACCTGGATGGTGAGGCCATGGAGAAATGATCCTTTGGGAAGAAATATTAATGGCTAACAAATCTTGAGTACCTACTTTGACCATGCACTGTACTTGGTACTTGATTTGTAATATAGGGAAAAATTTGTGCTTTGATGGAAAACTATGCATTATCTAGAACACATTTTTTTAGTTTTCTGGTTCTGATTTTATGCGAGCTATTTTCCAACTTTCTGAGTTGTGGATAGCTTATAGTGATGAAAAATAGTTTCTGCACACAGACATTAATTTTTGCAGCAGAGGTTCAACTGACATCCTTAAAGTGGGAGCAGCTAGTTTGACCCCCATTTTTATATCATTATTCCAGATCTATAAATATTTCTCTTCTTTTAATTCTTCTATAAATTGGTTGTAACATCTTACCTACTCACTCATTTAAATAATGAGTTAAGTAATACCTTTGACACATGTTCATTTTTATCTACATCGGAGTCATTTTTTGTGTGCATGACAATTAGCCTGAGATCAAAGAAAACTTAGACATACACTTTTCCAGCCCCATCACCCTACCGGTAAGTAAACTAAGTCCCAAAGTGATTAAATGACTTTTGTGAAGTTGCATAGCTAGTTATTGGCAGAGCTAAGACCACAACCAAGTCCTTTTCCCATGCTGATTCCCTATCACAAAGTTACATGAATAAGTTCTTTTTTTACTTAAGACTTTATGTTTTAGAGAAGCTTTAGGTTCACAGCAAATTGAAGGGAAGGTTTATAAAAATACATTAATTAAACGAAAACAGTTCTCATATATCTCCTGCCCCCACACGCATACATAGCTTTCCTCCATTAGCAACATCTCCCACCAAAGTGGTACATTTGTTACAATTGGTGAGCGTATATTGACACATAATCACCCAAAGTCCATAGTTGACATTAGGATTCACTCTTGGTGTTGTGTATTCTATGGGTTTGGACAAATGTATAATGAGGTGTATCAATCATTAGGGTATCACACAGAGTACTTTCAATACCTTCAATATCTTCTGTGCTCTACCTAGTCATACCCCTCTCGTCCACACACGACATGCATACAACCACTAGCAACCACTGATCTTTTTACTGTCTCCATATTTTTGCCTTTTCCTGAATGCTTTATAGTTGGAATGATACATTATGTAGCCTTTTCAGATTGGCTTCTTGAATTTGCTTTTTAATTAGCTTTTTAAAGGCGGGACAGTTTATAGTCCAGAGAATGGGCGGATAATAAAAAAAAATTCCTAGCAACCGTAGACTGGTGTGTCTAGGAGCACAGTATTTTGAGAGAGAAAGAAACATTTCTAACCATCTTCTCATGTCTGAAATAAATCTTTCAAGGTGACACCTAATTCACTTATATGTAACCTTAGCTCTGTGTATAGAGTAGAGAAAATAGCAAGACCTGAGAATTAACTGACAGTTTAGGAATCACTGGGAGCTAATAATTATGCTGGCTTCTCCTCCTGATTCCAAAGTGCAAACATGCTTTAAACAGATTGCCAGTTCCCCCAGGGAAGAGAGAAGGAAATGGCTGGATTAAAGTCAGAAAGGAGGGAGCCAAAAAAAATCTAGTATTCATTACCATCCCCATCAATGAATATTTATCAAGCTCCCACAGAGAACCTAGTATCAAGGCTCAGGAATTCAGAGAAGTAAATACAATTTAGAGCAGTAAAAGTTCTCCCTATCCAAGGCTGCCACATGGCAGTGGGGAAGAACCTGTGTGCCAAAGGAAGGGAGAGGAGAGAGCCAGGATAAAGCAGACTCTCTTTTCCTCCACTTTCAGAAAAGATTAAATTCTGTCCCTACATGGGGTTAATTTCTCATTTTTGCTTAATTACCTGAAACTAATGTTATAGTCTTTTTTTTTTTTTTAATATCCATATTCACTACATCTACCTTGCTGTATTTTAGGAATTTTCAAGCACCTTCAACCTCTCAGATTTGGTGGTATTTTGACTTTTAGTGTGAAGACTAACAAAATTGTTGCATTGATAGATATTCCTGTTAAGAGATTCCTTTATGTAGGTTTAACTCTCCAAGAAATAGCACTTCATAAGAAGACTTTCATGCCTAAACAAGATGGGGTAACTTTGTAAAAGGGTGACATTTTGAATCATATGCAAATTCTATCTTTGAATTATAAGTCAGTGTAACTTCTAGTACTGTTTTGAAAGCATCATTGGTTTACTTTTCTGTGAGAGGTCATGCCCATGAATGCCTACATGGCACTCTTGATAAGAGTATCCAGTTATTTCATAAAACAGGCTCTGTGACTCCTCCTCCAGAGGTACCTAATATAACAAGGTCAATTCATTTCATGCTGATGCTGGAAACTTCTGGCACAACTGGAATCCTTCTTCTTGTCCTTGAAGACAAGGTGGATCTGGTGCTATCTGAATTACCAATGTTTCTGAAGTGATTCTCCCCTCATCCATCATGCCAATCTCCTGTCATCAGCCTCAGCTGATGGAATGGGACAGCTGTTAACCTCCATCTCCCCGGGGCCAGACATTGTTCCCAGGAGAAAAGGAGGTAACACTGAAGTTTACTTTAATATTACTTTAATATTAACTTTAATATTACTTTAATATTACTTTAATATTACTCAATCCTGTGCTCTAAATGGAAGGACACACTCAATTTGAGGAGAAATAACATGATTTTGGTTTCATGAATGGAACTAGGAAACTAGAATTAAAACATTATTTACAAGGTCATTGTCCATGGAAATACTGCTCCAGAATGAAATGTGTGTAATTGGAGGATCTCTTTTATATCAGAAATAGTGAGTAAAGAACATATTGTCACTGTGTGGTCCAAACCTCCTTTCCATTCTCTCTACTCTTTCTGTTTGCTCTGATTCTGTCTCCACCCTCACTTCCTATATTCTTTCTCTACACCAGGGTTTCTCCACTTTGGAACTATTGATAATTAGAACTAGATAATTGTTCATTGTGGGAGACTATCCTGTTTATTACAAGATGTTTAACAGCTTTCCTACCTTCTATCCACTAGAAGCTAGATGCACACCCCAAAGTTGTGACAACCAACCAAAAACCATCTCCAGATGTTTCCAAATTTCACCTGAGGGCAAAAATCTCTCTCAGAAGAGAATCACTAACCTCATCATGGATATATGACTTCCAACTCTGCCATTACCAGCTGTGTGATCACGGCCATGTAACTTCACATCTCTGGACAACAATTTTAACATTTTAATATTTGTAGAATATTCTACATGTCATCCCTCTTCACTAAATCCTTTCTTTTTTCCAGGAGTTCAGCTTTCCAGTGGTCCCAGTGCAGATTTTCTTCCACACCTTTACAGTGTATATACACTCCATACAGTTTGCCTACATTCTATCCAAAGTTGAATTTCCTTTCCCATTGACATGGTTTTTCCTCCTTCTCTCAAAATTGCATTAATATGTATTCCATACAAACTCGCTGAATTTTGGATAATAAATGAATTAGTCAAATTATAAAATACTGAATAAATGGTTGGACTAATGGAAGAATATATCAATAATTTTCATGGCATGAGATTCCTCCATGTGACTGAAGTATTGTTCGCTATATAAAAAACTTTTTTCTCAAACTGCTTCTGTTACCTACATCAGAGATTTGATGAATGGAAAGATTTTTAAATTATGGCCTCAGTTTTTTCTACAATGTTCTCTACAAGTATCAAGGTACTCTTATTGCTGACTATAGCTAACATCATCTAACGTTCACTCTCACTTATGCTTATGGCATATGATTCCTCAGGCCACTTCAGCCTGAGTATATAGTAAATAATTTGAATCAAATAATAATAGAAACAAAAAGAAAATCATTTTGTTAAGACCTTACTAGTGAAAAAACTGAAAGGATTGCCTAAAAAGTGCCATTTCTCTAATTCATCAAATTATTATGCCTGTCCAGCAATATACACTGTGATTCATCTCCCTTTACCTGTTCCTAGGGTTAGATTATCCCTTCCCTACAAAATATATTTCTGAAGAGTTTATGGAGGAGCAACTGGTGCTGTTGGGGCATTTTAGCATTAATTCTAGCCATCCATAACTATCTATCCCATACAACTCACTGAGCTTTTATGTAACTGTATTTTCAGCTGATACATCATTTAAGTCAGAGAGTCATCACACATTGCAGTGAATACACAGTTTAAAAAATAAACCTTTTCTTTACAAGAATCCAATATAGGCTTGAACTACACATACTTGAAGTCTGCTTTCTATCTTGGGACCTTATGGTTTTAACATTTAAAACCCTAATAAGTCTCAAAGTTGAATAGTTTTGGAAGTTTTTGCCAGAGCAATCATAGAAGAAAAAGAAATAAAAGGAATCCAAATCAGAAAAGAAGAAGTAAAGCTGTAATTGTTTGCAGATGACATGATACTATACATCGAGAATCATAAAGATGCTACCAGAAAACTACTAGAGCTAATTAATGAATTTGGTAAAGTAGGAAGATACAAAATTAATGCACAGAAATCTCTTGCATTCCTATACACTAATGATGGAAAATATGAAAGAGAAATTAAGGAAACACTCCCATTTACCATCACAACAGAAAGAATAAAATACCTAGGAATAAACCTACCTAAGGAGACAAAAGACCTGTATGCAGTAAACTGTAAGACACTGATGAAAGAAATTAAAGATGATACAGACAGAGAGATATACCATGTTCTTTGATGGGAAGAATCAAAATTGTGAAAATGACTATACTACCCAAATCAATCTACAGATTAAGTGCAATCCCTATCAAATTACCAATGGCAATTTTTACAAAACTAAAAGATCTTAAAATTTGTATGGAGACAAAAAAGACCCCGAATAGCCAAAGCAGTCTTGAGGGAAAAAAATGGAGCAGGAAGAATCAGACTCCCTGACTTCAGACTATACTACAAAGCTACAGTAATCAAGACAATATGGTACTGGCACAAAAAACAGAAATATAGATCAATGGAACAGGATAGAAAGCCCAGAGATAAACCCACACACCTATGGTCAACTAATCTATGACAAAGGAGTCAAGGATATACAATGGAGAAAAGACAGTCTCTTCAATAAGTGGTGCTGGGAAAACTGGACAGCTACATGTAAAAGAATGAAACTAGAACACTCCCTAACACCATACACAAAAATAAACTCAAAATGGATTAAAGACCTAAATGTAAGGCCAGACACTATAAAATTCTTAGAGGAAAACAGACAGAACGCTCTGTGATATAAATCACAGCAAGATCCTTTTTGAGCCACCTCCTAGAGAAATGGAAATAAAAACACAAGTAAAAAAATGGGACCTAGTGAAACTTAAAACCTTTTGCACAGCAAAGGAAAACCTAAACAAGGTGAAAAGACAACCCTCAGAATGGGAAAAAATATATATTTACAAATGAAGCAACTGACAAAGGATTAATCTCCAAAATTCACAAGCATCTCATGCAGCTCAATATCAAAAAAACACACAGCTCAATCCAAAAATGGACAGAAGACCTAAATAGACATTTCCCAAAGAAGATATACAGATTGCCAGAAAGCATATAAATGAATGCTCAGCATCACTAATCATTAGAGAAATGTAAATCAAAACTACAATGAAGTATCACCTCACACCAGTCAGAGTGGCCATCATCAAAAATCTACAAATAATAAATGCTGGAGAGGGTGTGGAGAAATGGGAACCCTCCTGTCTATTGGTGGGAATGTAAATTGATACAGCCACTATGGAGAACAGTATAGAGGTTCCTTAAAAAATTAAAGATAGAACAACCATACGACACAGCAATCCCACTACTGGGCCTATACCCTGAGAAAACCATAATTCAAGAAGAGTCATGTACCACAATGTTCATTGCAGCTCTATTTACAATAGCCAGGACAGGGAAACAACCTAAGTGTCCATCAACAGATGAATGGATAAAGGAGATGTGGCACATATATACAATGGATTACTCAGCCATAAAAAGAAAGAATTTGAGTTATTTGTAGGGAGGTGGATAGACCTAGAGTCTGTTATACAGAGTGAAGTAAGTCAGAAAGATGAAAACCAATACCATATGTTAACACATATATATGGAATCTAAAAACACAACAACAACAAAGGGTTCTGAGGAACCTAGGGGCAGGACAGCAATAAAGATGCAGATGTAGAGAATGGACTTGAGGACACGGGGAGCGGGAGGCACAACCTGGGACGAAGTGAGTGGCATGGGCATATATACACTACCAAATGTAAAATAGCTAGTGGGAAGAAGCCACATGGCACAGGGAGATCAGCTCGGTGCTTTGTGACCACATAGAAGGGTGGGATAGGGAGGGTGGGAGGGAGACTCACGAAGGAGGAGATATGGGGATATATGTATATGTATAGCTGATTCACTTTGTTATAAAGCAGAAACTAACACACCATTGTAAAGCAATTATACTCCAATAAAGATATTAAAATTTCTCTCTGGGCAAAAAAAAAAAAACAAAAAAAAACAAAAAAAAACACAGAAGGATGTTTAATGATAACAATGAATTACATTTACTAAAAAAAAAAAAAAAAAATAGGCCTGTCCCGGTCCAGGAAGATCCCACACTCCACGGAGTGGCTGGGCCCGTGAGCCATGGCCACTGAGCCTGCACGTCCGGAGCCTGTGCTCCGCAATGGGAGAGGCCACAACAGTGAGAGGCCCACATACCACAATAAATAAATAAATAAGTTTCAGAGTTGAATTATCAGATCCTACTCTGAGGGTTGTAAAATTCAGAGACTTGGTTACCCATGAATAAACAACTTGTGCTTCTCAAGTATGTAAAAACTACATATAATAAAAAGAATAGATTCTTTTCTTAGGGGCAGAAAGATTAGCTCATCTTCACTTAGAAGAATGTTAAGGGCAGCAAGATCAATGCTTATATGAACATGAGAAGAACATCCACAGATAGAGGGTGGACTTGCTCAGTCAGGTCCTTTGCCTCATGACTTATGGTACAAGGTTGGTGTAGGAAAGTTTGCCTTTGAGAGGCTTGATGAACCACTGCCACTGCAGAAGACCCTTGCTTACAGGAAAGATGTCAACTGCATGTTCCTTTTTAGACAATATGGTTATCATCATCAGTATTATATTACTAGAGTATGTTAATGGTTTAAAGCATGAAAACATAGTATTATTGAAGTACAACTTGTGGGTGATCTAATGCCATCATATTTTATACTCAAGGAGGGTTCAATGGAGGAAAGTGACCTATAAACCATAATGTACTGTCTTTAAAAAAAAAGTGTAAATCTCACACAACTTGGTAAAAAGATTGATGAAGGTCACAGTGTGGAGTTTTGACACTGTGGAGTCAAAGTCTATTAATAATTCAGAATGTTTCCTACTTTCCTTTATAAGCCAAAGGACAAGCAAGACACTATTAAAATGTAAGCCATTACTAATATTCGATATCATTGGACAACATGAACCCAATCAACTGGTCTTGCTGTCCCTTGAATAAGAATTCAACCTTTGTACCTCTACCATTGTTTAGAGTTCTCTTCCTCTAGAATCTCCACTGATGTCTTCCTTATTTTCTCCTGGTCTCTCTTCAAATTTCATTTTATCCCTGAAGCCTTCTGTATCCATTGTATATAAAATAAGAATGCTCCCATCCATGCCATTTCTGGCATTTCCTATCTCCTGATTCTGTTTTATCTTTTTCCAAGAAAAAAAAAATCACTGTATTATTATTTGCTTGTTTTCCTGTCTTCCCCTAATGGAATGTTGCCTCCATGAAATCAGGAACTTTGTTCTGTTCTCTGTTGTATCAGTGGCAACTTGAAGAATGACTGATACATAATTAGGTACTTAATATTTATTTGTTGAAAACTTCAACTAGGTTATCAATTATCGAGTCAATTAGAGCTGTCTCTTTCAAAGAATCGTTCAGAACTGTGGAAGAAAATTTAGTAATTACAGATGCTATGTTTTAAGATTTTCTACAAGATCCCCAGACTTGAAGTTAGAAGCCCAAATAATTTGATATGTTTTGATTGACTTACAGAGCATTTTTTTAATTTGATGTAATATTTAATAAAATCAGGAAATTTCAGATAAAAGTAAGGATTTCTGGATTATTTTGAATATCTGAATTCCACCTTCTCATTTCCAAATGGAAAAGTTATCTGGAGTCAAACTGTGCCTTGTTCATTTACCCGAAGTGTAAACTCTGGAGACCACCACAATCTACTGCCTTCTGTTTCTTTTATCTATTTCTAATTATGTTATCTGCCTGGCTGCTGAAAGCATTTAAAGTTGCAATTTTTTGCCCTAAGTATTTCTGAGTGCTTTGCCTAACCACTTAAGGAAATTAATGACTAATTATAGAAAAGGTGGATCATTACAACTAGAGTTGTTAATGGCCATCAACACACATTTAATACACAACTCTCACAAAACAAATAGCACTAGAGTACAGTGGATTGATCTGGGCCAGGTGGTGGACAGGGCTTCTCTGGTAGCAATAATGTAAGTGAAATGGAGCCTGTCAGGCACTATTTAACACTTTTGCAGCTCATCTGCACCATGTCCATCTGCCCTATTTAGCACCTCTTTAAAGTTGACACCGTGTATCATATATGAAAGTTGTTAAGAGAGTAAACCCTAAAAGTCCCCATCACAAGGAAGAATTGTATATATTCTCTATTTCTTTAATGTTGTAACTATATGAGGTGATAGTTGTTCACTAAACTTGTAATCATTTCATAATGTTTGCAAATCAAATCTTTATGCTGTACACCTTAAACTTATACAGTGCTGTATCTCAATTCTATCTCAATAAAAACTCAAAAGAGAGAGAGAAAAAAAAAGTCCAGTCACCCAAACTCCAAACCCTGAATAGAGTTAGCATACAGCTCTTGCAGTGCTAACCAACAGTCTTTAACTATGACTATTCCTGTGACTTGTGTAGTGCATTGAAAAGAAACATGACACAGGTTAAAAGGACACAGAATAAGTAGGGAGTAAGGAAAATTTCAAACTTATAAATTTGGTTAAGTTAAACTCTCTGCCTTGAATGCCACACATATACAATAATGACTGCTACTTACTGAGAGCTCAGTACATACTATTCTAGCTACTTTACACATATTAACTCATTTTATCTTTGTAACAACTGAATGAGAGTTTAATTAACTAGGTCAAGATGTAGGGCTAGGAAATGAGAACCAGGATTTAAACCCAGATATTCTAACACTAGAGATTGTGTTTTGAACAACCACATGCCAGAGCATAACTCACTAATGTATGCAAAGTTGTTTAAAAAAGTTTAATGTATATTTAAAAAAAAAAACTTTTCTATGTTCTCTTACAAATGGGGTTTGAAAGCTTGTTGGGAAGCTCAGGGGAGCATGGTTACTCCCATAACCTTAACCGTTCGAACAGGTCCCCCTCTGTGAGGGAGGTCATCCTCTTTGACTATGCACCTAGACTTAGGAGGGACTTGCATGGAGTGGTGAGGGAGGTAGGGGACACCTGCATAGCCAGACAGATCAGACAAATCTATGGGGTGACAGTTGTCTCCTCACATACAGTATGTAAATTTCTTAGCATAGCTCCTAACACACAACTTGTCAATATAAGTTAGGTATTATATAAACTAGAAGGATGAAGTCACTGTGGCTTTCTTCTGTTTTTTTTTTTTCTTTTTCTTTCTTCTTTTTTTTTGATATAGTCTCCTCTGTTCCATTCAAAATGTCCCAAAAGCAATGCTCTTGTTAAAATTCAAGACTCCTCCATTGGCGTTTCCTAAACCAATTGTTGAACCTGAATTTCTCTCCATCTGCTTCTAGCTCATATAATCAGGTTTCTATTTCATTTTGGTCTGTGTTCTAAATCCTCATCCAACAACCTAATACCCCAGCAACACCTGCAACCCTGAATTGATCTTGCCAGACCCTTCCAAATTTCTGGAATCCTGCCCCCAGCACTTCGTGTTCCATTTGGTAAATGAAATTCTGTAACTGGTCCAAGCTCTGTTCTGTGGTAAAATATGAAAGCCCAGGACACTACTAATGAAGCTAATGCAAAAACCCAGGGGTTCTACCTCCAAGCTGCTCTGAGTCAGCGGTTAAAATTTTCTAAAATATCAAGTCTAATTTTCCTCCTCACATACTTATATATGGCAAGTATCATAGAATGCTCTGAATTTTAGATATTCTCCTTCAAATGAATATTGGACAACAGGAGCATACAGATTTATTTCATAAGAGAAGGTTCTTTGAATTATTCTCCAAACTATGTCATTATATTTTTTGTACTTGATTTTTCTCACACAAAATTAAATTTATAGAAACCACACGTTTATAAGTGTTTAAAGCACCTCTAGAAGAAACCAGCCAAACACTTTCTCCATTAATCACCTAGCTGTGAAATCAACAGGTGATTCTCAGTTCCACTAGCTTTAAGTAACCTGGAGGAATGAGTTGTCACAAAAGATGCCTTAGTGTGTGTGGTTATATGTCAGATCATAGCCAGGTCCTAGTTGATGATCTATGCAATTTAGGGGAATTCCAAAATGTGGGACTATAACCTTCACACTTTAGGGACTAAACTGTTAAACAATAAAATCCCAGGAAGTTTTCAAGACAGCACATTTTATCCACTAGCAATGCAACCAGGGAAGTAAGAAATATTTTGAAACCGGACACAAGAAGGAATGAGCAAAGACATAGAGAGTTAGCACAATAGTGGATTAGGGGAGGAGAGAAATCAATGAAAGCCAGAGCCTTTGTTCACATGTTGTAATGTGAGTACAGTTCCAAGATGAGCATTTGGAAGAGTAAGAAGACTAAAGATTTTATAAAATAGATTAAGGAGAGTCAATCAAAGTTCAGTTTTATCCTAAGAATTGTTCCCTGTTTGAATTCTCAGATGCTATGGGAAAATATCAGAAGGATATAGAGGCTGTAAGACTAGGGTCACAGCTTAGAAGCATTTGATTAAACAATTGTGATTAAGTAAGAAGTAAGGCAGTAATTGGTGGCTAAGTGTTTTGAAGTTCACAGTGGAGAAGGTATGGTCCTTAAGGAACATTCACAATTCACAAAGAGTACTTCTCAAATTTTAATAGCTTGAGAATATTTTTGAATCTGGGGACAGATTTTCTTTCAGTTCTTTTCCCCTTGTTTCTAAGAGAGTATATGATAGAGAGGGAAATAAGGATATCCATATCAGGATTTCCTTGGAATTTTAACCAAGAAATAGAGTTAAAG
The DNA here is from genome assembly GCF_963455315.2 of Globicephala melas. NCBI lineage: Eukaryota > Metazoa > Chordata > Mammalia > Artiodactyla > Delphinidae > Globicephala > Globicephala melas. Next base: position 19,215,932 of record NC_083325.1, read on the forward strand.
AAATTACAAGCTTTGAAACTTACCTGTGACAGCCATGGCTGTGGATCCCTGAGATCTTCCATCAAGAGACAATCTGATATGAGGAGAATTATTACCTGATAGCCTGCAGCTGCCACACTTTCAGGATCCAACAGAACATTTTCAATAAATGTACCCTACCCCTGACTGTTCCCAACTAATGACCGCACACAGTAGGAAAGCTAGAGGTGGGCAATCCCTGCCCAGAACAGTTCTTCTATGATAGAAAACTTTGTTCCGGGTGCTCTCCATCAGCCTGACCAAGTCTTTGTCTCCATACACAATCCTCCTTCCTTTCCTCTCTTCTTTTCCAGAGTCAGACTGTACTGTGATCTAAAGGCTCTGATACCTGTTCCTACTCCTCTTCTCTCCATTGTACTCAGAAGTGTTTTCCATAACGCATCTCTTGAACTTTTAATTGCCTTGCCATCTACCTTTTGGGAGATCCAAACTGGCAGTTATCTCATTTATAAAAATACTAAAAATAGATCTGAGGAAACATGTTTAACTAATGGACACATCGCCACTCCACACCCAAATTGTTCCAGAGGTCATGGCACCACTACACAGAGGTAGGCAAAGCAATCCACAGCAACCACAATGATCCACAGAGGTCTTTGAAAGCTTTGTTTGTCTTTTCTTAGAAGAAAGGAGACACCGTAGCTCATATCCACACAAACTAGTTCCCTATTGTAATAGCCTGCCTTATGGGATTCTGAGATGGGGAACAAATTAATTTGGAACAAGTCAATGAAGATTGGCTATATTTTCAATCTTTTATCTTTTTTTGCATCTACGTTAAACACAGGTACTAGAATATTATTGTTACTTTTTTTGGCGCACAAATGAATTAATGACTGTTGTAGATATATTCAAGACCATCTTTATTAATGTTTTGGAAGGCTAATTCCTTTTGTTCTCAGTGGTTAAAATCTTTACATCCTAAGATTCATTTAAATATAGTGCTGGAAAATCTGAAGAGGAAAGGTACACTACTTCCTACATGAAGCTGCAAGTATATAAATCCCAAAATCTGAAACTGAAAATTATAAATCCTAGTAGTAAACATTATAATATTTCTTGATCCTTCAGTAAACAATAAGACACTATCAAGGAGAGCTTACAGAGTAAATGAACAAACATATTAACGTTAATTGTGATGATTAATAGATATTATAGCAAATAAAGTGAGATTAGATGCTTATCTAGCCATTTGGAGGAGATAAAAGGCTTTTTAAAGGAGTGTTTATTTGGAATTGAGATGGAATCTCAGAACCAAGGGAAAAGATCAAAAAATAACCCAACATAGAATTTTATCAGACAACCTATGTCATGTTTCAATAGATTCCAATTACCCTTTGACCCATTATTATTGATATTCTTAATGCTTTGACAGGAATATATTTTTCCTTCCTTTATTTTCAATTTTGTTACTATAATCTTCCATCCATTTCTCTTTATTGAACACCAACTAGGTGTGACGCCTTATAGGCATCAACAAAAACCACAAAATGAATAAGATATAGTTTCTGACCTCTGAGATCTAATATGATGATTTTAAACATGCCATGGAGTATACTTCCTCTATGGAAAAGCAAGTAGTCCTACAAATAAAGGCAAAGGAAATGCGTAACTGCCCTTTTAATCAAAGTGACAGTAAAATGCATTATGCAGACCAAGACACTTTTGAGAATGAAAGAATGAGCCATTAATCATTATTTGGGAACAAAGGGAATAAACTGGGACTGACCAGACAATCTAGGATATTTAATAATCCACCTGAAACCAAATTCTCTGGAATGCATTATTTTCTGTAAAGTATCATGTACACTCTGCTCCATACCAATAGACCCTAAGGTTGGCAGGTTCACATTAAAGTGTTAGAAGAAGATCAAGCACAGGTGTGTGTGCTTGACTAGTATCCTCCTGAAAGGGCAGAGAGATATTCAACTCATCTGCTTTGATAATATCACTTTATAGATCATCCAATACATGTAGCTGATACTATGATAGAATGAAAGGAAAACACATGAATGATTAGTTATTTTAGATATACATTCCCTCGTAAGATTCCAAAAAAATAAATAACCTACGAGAAATTTCAATATGGTTAATATGTGTTTATTTATCATTTTTATTCTTAAAGAAGAGAGGTAATAAATCTTCTGACTGACCTAAACTTGTCCTCAATTGGGGGAGCCAGTGTGATCAATTTCCCCTCAGAGAACAAAGTAACCAGTATGAATAAAAAACATCGTTTGTGACAATTTCACCTGAATTCCACCAACCTTTGCTACATTCTTTTGTACTTAAGCCATTTTCCACTAATCTTCATATATTTCATCCCAATACAAACATGAGCTCACTTAGATCAGTAGCATGACTCAGGGTTCACACAAAAATCTACCATCTATAAATACTATTTTTGCTCAAAACATGGATACTTAATCCTTTTTCTTGATTATAAAAAGCAGCCAAAATTTATAATTGACTATCTATTCAGTTACTGTAGTAAAAGAAAGAACCTACAGAAGACTGTAGCTATCCATAAGTCGAAGCATTTGTCTGGGTTGCATCATTCATATTATTTATCTGAACTAAGTTTGCATGAAATCAATTTTTATGTTCAAATGAGCAATAAGGGCTTTGTTTCACATGTTGAAAACTTATTTTACTCCTATGATTTGATGCCTTAATTATAACTGTATGTGCATGATGAGTATGATCCTAAGCTCCTTAACAGCAAACATGACAGCACACACACAGACTGTGTCAACACTTTCAGTCCTGGAAGTGTACACTTGGCTCTCCGTTCAAGAAATAATTTACTATTCAACTGTAAAAAGAGTAGTTAGTCCACAGCTTCTAGCTGTGAGTGCCTTTAGGATCCACCTAAGCTTTTGAATTATAGCCATGTATTTCTGGGGCTGCTCCCAGAAAATGAGTGACATAGTGGGGTAATATATCTTGGTTCTTTCTGTATCTACATTGAGATTTTTCTAATGGGCAATCTCTTTTCTGGAGGTCTTGGTTGAGTTGGCCAAGACTTTGTCAGACCTGCATCCCTTCTGCCCAATCCTGATTCCTCCCTTCTGTTATCTATCCCAGGCATTAATCTCCAATAAACCTCTTGCATGCTCAACTCCATCTCAGCAAATGTTTTCTAATAGTTCCAACTAAACACACAAACTATCCAAAAATGTCTCTGTGTCTTATACTTGGTGTCAGCAGTACTTACATGATAAATTATTTGAAGGTCTATCATGTAATTTTCTTCAATAGGAATGCTATCTGATCTTATCCCTAAGATGTTTAGGGCCATGGTCCCCACAGAGAGTTTTGTGAAAGCTATAGGGCTTCTGTTTTAGGAAACCACACATAAAAATGACAATTGATGTGCACTGTTAGTAGCTCATGAATTATGTTTTAAAGTTGGTTTCTGGACCTCATGCAATAAAAAAAAAAATCATTCTGGAGAGACCTTCAAGATGGCGGAGGATTAAGATGTGGAGATCACCTTGCTCCCCACAGATGCATCAGAAATACATCTACATGTGGAACAACTCCTACAGAACAACTACTGAACACTGGCAGAAGACCTCAGACCTCTCAAAGGCAAGAAACTCCCCACATTTTGCAGGGTAGTGCAAAAGAAAAAAGAAAAAACAGAGACAAAAGAATAGGGATGAGACCTTCTCCTATGGGAGGGAGCTGTGAAGGAGGAAAAGTTTCCATGCTCTAAGAAGCTCCTTCACTGGTGGAGATGGGGGATGGCAGGGGGGAAGCCCTGGAGCCACGGACGAGAGCACAGCAACAGGGGTGCAGAGGACAAAGTGGAGAGATTTCTGCACAGAGGGTCAGTGCCAACCAGAACTCACTTAGCTTGAGAGGCTTGTCTGCTCACCTGCTGGGTCAGGTGGGGGTCTGGGAGCTAAGGCTCAGGCTCCAGAGGTCTGATTGCAGGGAGAGGACTGGGGTTGGCTACGTGAACACAGCCTGAAGGGGGCTAGTGCTCCATAGCTAGCTGGGAGGGAGTCCAGTAAAAACTCTGGACCTGCCTAAGAGGCAAGAGACCATTGTTGCAGGGTCCACAAGGAGAGAGGATTCAGAGCACCTCCTAAATGAGCTCCAGAGATGGGCGCAAGCCATGGCTATCAGTGCGGACACCAGAGATGGGCATGAAATGCTAAAGCTGCTGCTGCAGCCACCAAGAAGACTGTGTGCAAGCACAGGTCACTATCCACACCTCCTCTCCTGGAAGCCTGTGCAGCCAGCCATTACCAGGGTCACAGATCGCTGGGAGAACACGTGGTGCTCCTCAAGCTGTTGCAACATCACACTGGCCTCTGCCACTTCAGGCTCACCTCACCTTCCATACTCCTCCCTCCACCCAGCCTGAGTGAGCTAGAGCCCCCTAATCAGCTGCTAGTTTAACCCCATCCTATCTCGGTGGGAACAGATGCCCTCAGGCGAGCTGCACACAGAGGTGGGGCCAAATCCAAAGCTGAACCCCGGGAGCTGTGCGAACAAAGAAGAGAAAGGGAAATCTCTACCAGAAGCATTAGGAGCAGCTGATTAAATCTCTACAATCAACCTGATGTAGCCTGCAACCGTGAAATACCTGAATAGACAACGAATCATCCTAAAATTGAGGCAGTGGACTTTGGAAATAACTATATATATTTTTTTTTCCCTTTTTCTCTTTCTGTGAGTCAGTATCTGTATGCTTCTTTATGTGACTTTGTCTGTATGGCTGTGCTTTTACATTTTTCCTAGAGTTCTGTCTTTCCATTTTTCTTTTTCTTTTTTGGAATACTTTTTAGCACTTATCATTGGTGGATTTGTTTTTCGGTTTGGTTGCTCTCTTCTTTCTTTTTTTTTAAATTTCTTTTTAATTATTTTTATTTAAAAAAATATTTCTTATTTTTTATTTTAATACCTTTATTTTATTCTATTTTAATTATTTCCTTTTTTTCCCCCTTTTGTTCTGAGCCGTGTAGCTGACAGAGTCTTGGCGCTCTGGCTGGGTGTCAAGCCTGTGCCTCTGATGTGGGACACCTGGGTTCAAGACATTGGTCCACCAGAGACCTCCCAGTTTCATGTGATATCAAATGAAAAAAGCTCTCCCACAGATCTCCATCTTAACACTATGACCCAGCTCCACTCAATGACCAGTAAGCTACAGTGTTGGACAGTCTATGCCAAACAACAAGCAAACCCACCCATTAGCAGAGACGCAACCTAAAATTATAATAAGGTCACAGACACCCCAAAACACACCAACAGTTGCAGTCCTGACCACCAGAAAGACAAGATCCAGCCTCATCCACCAGAACACAGGCACCAGTCCCCTCCACCAGGAAGCCTACACAACCCACAAAACCAACCTTAGCCACAGGGAGCAGACACCAAAAACTACGGGAATTATGAACCTAAAACCTGTGATAAGGAGACCACAAACAGAGTTAAGTTAAGCAAAATGAGAAGACAGAGAAAGACACAGGAGATGAAGAAGCAAGGTAAAAACACATCAGACCAAACAAATGAAGAGGAAATAGGCAGTCTACCTGAAAAAGAATTCAGAGGAATGATAGCAAATATGATCCAAAATCTTGGAAATAGAATGGAGAAAATACAAGAAATGTGTAACAAGGACCTAGAAGAACTAAAGAGCAAACAAACAATGCAAACAAAGCAAACAATAAATGAAATTAAAACTTCTCTAGACGGAATCAATAGCAGAATAACTGAGGCAGACGAATGGATCAGTGACCTGGAAGATAAAATAGGGAATTAACTACCACAGAGGAGAATAAAGAAAAAAGAAGGAAAATAACTGATGACAGACTCAGAGACCTCTCGGTCTCTGGGTCATTAAAAGCACCAACATTAGAATTATAGGGGTCCCAGAAGAAGAAAAAAAGAAAGGGACTGAGAAAATAGTTGATGAGATTATAGTTGAAAACTTCCCTAATATGGGAAAGGAAATAGTCAATCAAGTCCAGGAAGCACAGAGAGTCCCATACAGGATAAATCCAAGGAGAAACATGCCAAGACACATATTAATCAAACTATCAAAAATTAAATACAAAGATAAAATATTAAAAGCAGCAAGGAAAAAGTAACAAATAACATACAAGGTAATCCCCATAAGGTTGACAGCTGATCTTTCAGCAGAAACTCTGCAAGCCAGAAGAGAGTGGCAGGACATATTTAAAGTGTTGAAAGGGAAAAATGTACAACAAAGATACTCTACCCAGCAAGGATCTCATTCAGATTTTTTTTTTTTTTTTTTTTTTTTGCGGTACGCAGGCCTCTCACTGTTGTGGCCTCTCCCATTGCGGAGCACAGGCTCCGGACATGCAGGCTCAGCGGCCGTGGCTCACGGACGCAGCTGCTCCACGGCATGTGGGATCTTCCCGGACTGGGGTACGAACCCGCGTCCCCTGCATCAGCAGGCGGACTCTCAACAACTGCGCCACCAGGGAAGCCCCTCATTCAGATTTGATGGAAAAATTAAGACCTTTACAAACAAGCAAAAGCCAATAGAATTCAGCACCACCAAACCACATTTACAACAAATGTTAAAGGAACTTCTCTAGGCAGGAAACAAAAGAGAAGGAAAAGACCTACAATAACGAACCCAATACAATTAAGAAAACGGTAACAGGAACATACATATCGATAATTACCTTATATGTAAATGGATTAAATGCTCTAACCAAAAGACATAGTCTGGCTAAATGGATACAAAAACAAGACACACTTGTTACATATGTTGTCTACAAGAGACCCACTTCAGACTCAGGGACACATACAGATTGAAAGTGAGGGTATGGAAAAAGATATTCCATGAAAATGGAAATCAAAATAAAGCTGACATAGCAAGTCTCGTATCATACAAAATAGACTTTAAAATAAAGATTGTTACAAGAGACAAAGAAGGACATTACCTAATGATCAAGGGATCAATCCAAGAAGATGTAACAAGTGTAAATATTGATGCACCCAACATAGGAACACCTCAATACATACGGCAAATGCTAAGAGCCATAAAAGGGGAAATTGACAATAACACAATCATAGTAGGGGACTTTAACACCCCATTTTCACCAATGGACGGAGCAACCAAAATGAAAATAAATAAGGAAACACAAGCTTTAAATGATACATTAAACAAGATTAATTGAAATTTGTAGGACATTCCATCCAAAAACAACAGAATACACTTTCTTCTCAAGTGCTTCTCAAGTGCTTGTATTCAGCAGGATAGATGATATCTTGGGTCACAAATCAAGCCTTGGTAAATTTAAGAAAATTGAAATATCAAGTACCTTTTCCAACTACAGCGCTATGAGACTAGATATCAATTACAGGAAAAAATCTGTAAAAAATTCAAACACATGGAAGCTAAACAATACACTACTAAATAACAAAGAAATCACTGAAGAAATTGAAGTCAACATCAAAAAATACCTAGAAAAAAAAACAATGAAAACCCGATGACCCAAAACCTATGGGATGCAAGAAAAGCAGTTCTAAGAAGAAAGCTTATAGCAATAAAATCCTACATCAAGAAACATCTCAAAAAAAAAAAACAACCTAGGCTTACACTTAAAGCAATTAAAGAAAGAAGAAGAAAAAATCCCCAAAGTTAGCAGAAGGAAAGAAATCATAAATATCAGATCAGGAATAGATGAAAAGAAATGAAGGAAACAATAACAAAGATCAACAAAACTAAAAGCTGGTTCTTTGAGAAGATAAACAAAATTGTTAGACCATTAGCCAGACTCATCTAAAAAAAGGGACAAGGTCTTCCCTGGTGGTGCAGTGGTTGAGAGTCCGCCTGCTGATACAGGGGACACAGGTTCATGCCCCGGTCCGGGAAGGTCCCACATGTCGTGGAGAGGCTGGGACCATGAGCCATGGCTGCTGATCCTGCGCGTCTGGAGCCTGTGCTCCACAAAGGGAGAGGCCACAACAGTGAGAGGCACATGTACTGCAAAAAAAAAAAAAAAAAAAAAAAGGGACACGGTTCAAATCAATAGAATTAGAAATGAAAAAGGAAAAGTAACAACAGACACTGCAGAAATACAAAGGATAATCAGTGATTATTACAAACAACTATATGCCAATAAAATGGACAACCTGGAAAAAATGGACAAACTCTTAGAAAAGCACAACGTTCTGGCAGTGAATGAGAAATAAAGGGAAAGTATGAACAGACCAATCACGAACACTGAAATTGAAACTGTGATTAAAAATCTTCCAACAAACAAAAGCCCAGGACTGGATGGCTTCACAGGTGAATTCTATCAAACATTTAGAGAAGAGCTAAGACCTATCCTTCTCAAACTGCTCCAAAGTATAGCAGAGGGAGGAACACTCCCAAACTCATTCTTCGAGGCAACCATCACCCTGATACCAGAAATAGACAAAAATGTCACAATCATAGAAAACTACCAGCTACTATCACTGATGAACATAGAAGCAAAAATCCTCAACAAAATACTAGCAAACAGAATCCAACAGCACATTAAAAGGATAATACACCATGATCACATGGGATCATACACCATGACGAAGTGGGATTTATCCAAGAGATGCAATGATTCTTCAATATACACAAATCAATCAATGTGATACACCAGATTAACAAATTGAAGGATAAAGACCATATGATCATCTCAGTAGATGCTGGAAAAAAAAAACTTTTGTCAAAATTCAACACCCATTTATGAAAGAAACCCTCCAGAAAGTAGGTATACAGGGAACTTACGTCAACATAATAAGGCCCATATATCACAAACACAAAGCCAACATTGCTCTCAATGGTGAAAAACTGAAACCGTTTCCACTAAGATCAGGAAGAAGAAAAGGTTGTCCACTCTCACCACTATTATTCAACATAGTTTTGGAAGTTTTAGCCACAGCAATCAGAGAAGTAAAAGAAATAAAAAGAATCTAAATCGGAAAAGAAGAAGTAAAGCTGTCACTGTTTGCAGATGACCTAATACTATACATAGAGAATCCTAAAGATGCTACCAGAAAACTACTAGAGCTAATCAATGAGTTTGGTAAAGTAGCAGGATACAAAATGAATGCACAGAAATCTCTTACATTCCTATACACTAATGTTTGAAAAATCAGAAAGAGAAATTAATAAAACACTCCATTTACTATTTTAACAAAAAGAATAAAATATCTAGGAAAAAACCTACCTAAGGAGACAAAAGACCTGTATGCAGAAGACTATAAGACACTGGCTAAAGAAATTAAAGATGATACAAACATATGGAAAGATATACCATGTTCTTGTATTGGAAGAATCAACATTGTGAAAATGACTATACTACCCAAAGTTATCTACAGATTCAATGCAATACCTATCAAACTACCAGTGGCATTTTTCACAGAAGTGGAAGAAAAAGTTTCACAATTTGTATGGGAACACAAAAGATCCCAAATAGACAAAGCAATCTTGAGAAAGAAAATCGGAGTTGGAAGAATCAGGCTCCCAGATTTCAGACAATACTACAAAGCTACAGTAATCAAGACAGTATGGTACTGGCACAACAACAGCAATATAGATCAATGGAACAGGATAGAAAGCTCAGAGATAAACCCACACACATCTGGTCAACTTATTTTGATAAAGGAGGCAAGAATATACAATGGAGAAAAGACAGCCTTTTCAATAAGTGGTGCTGGGAAAACTGGGCAGCTACATGTAAAAGAATGAAATTAAAACACTCCCTAACACCATACACAAAAATAAACTCAAAATGGATTGAAGACCTAAATGTAAAGCCAGACACTATAAAACTTAGAGGAAAACATAGGCAGAACACTCTATGACATAAATCACAGCAAGATCCTTTTTGACCCACCTCCTAGAGAAATGGAAGTAAAAACAAAAATAAGCATATGGGACCTAATGAAACTTAAAAGCTTTTGCACAGCAAAGGAAACCATAAACAAGACCAAAAGATAGCCTTCAGAATGGGAGAAAATATTTGTAAATGAAGCAACTGACAAAGGATTAATCTCCAAATTTTACAAGCAGCTTATTCAGCTCAATATGAAAGTAACGAACAACCTAACCCAAAAATGGGCAGAAGACCTAAATAGCTATTTCTCCAAGGAAAATATACTGATTGCCAACAAACACATGAAAGAATGCTCATCATAAAAAAAAAGAATGCTCATCATAATTAATCATTAGGTAAATGCAAATCAAAACTACAGTGAGATATCATCTCATACCCGTCAGAATGGCCATCATCAAAAAAACTACAAACAATGAGTGCTGGAGAGAGTGTGGAGAAAAGGGAACCCTCTTGCAATGTTGGTGGGACTGTAAATTGATACAGCCACTGTGGAGAACAGTATGTAGGTTCCTTAAACACTAAAAATAGAACTACCATACGACCCAGCATTCCCACTACTGGACATATATCCTGAGAAAACCATAATGCAAAAAGAGTCATGTACCACAATGTTCATTGCAACTCTATGTACAATGACCAGAATATGGAAGCAACCTAAGTGTCTAAGTGTCCATCAACAGATGAATGGATAAAGAAGATGTGGCACATATATACAATTGAATATTACTCAGACATAAAAAGAAACAAAATTGGGTTACTTGTAGTGAGGTGGATGGACATAGAGTCTGTCATACAGAGTGAAGTAAGTCAGAAAGAGAAAAACAATACCGTATGCTAACACATATATGAGGAATCTAAAAAAATGGTTCTGAAGAACCTAGGGGCAGGACAGGAATAAAGATGCAGACGTAGAGAGTGGACTTGATGACACTGGGAGTGGGAAGCTGGGACAAAGTGAGAGAGTGGCATGGACATATATACACTGCTATATGTAGAGTAGATACTAGTGGGAAGCAGCCACATAGCACAGCGAGATCAGCTCAGTGCTTTGTGACCACCTAGAGGGGTGGGGTATGGAGGATGGGTGGGAGACTCACATGGGAGGAGATAATGGTGATATATGTATATGTATAGCTGATTCAATTTGTTATAAAGCAGAAACTTACACACCATTGTAAAGCAATTATACTCCAATAAAGATGTTAGGAAAATTAATTAATTAATTAATTTAAAAAAGACAAACAATTTTAATGGGGAAAAGATTTGGATACAGACTTCAAAATAGAAGATACACACATGTCAATAAGTATATGAATAGATATTTGACATTGGTCATCAAAGAGATACAATTTAAAACCATGACGAGATACTATTACCCACTTATTAGAACTGTTAAAAGTAAAATAAAATGCTGAAAATTTTCAATTGTAGGACATCATTTCAAGTAAATGGAACTCTCACACACACAGAGAAGAAAATAAAATTGCACTAATAATTTTGTAAACATTTCGTAGATTCTTATAAATTTAAATACATGCATACATATATAACACCACACATACTTGTACAGAGCAATTTAACACCTAGGCATTTATTCAAGAGAAATGAAGGCATTTGTCCACACAGAGACTTTTACATAAATATTCATAGTGGCCTTATTCATATTAGCGATAAACAAGATAATCTGAATGTTCGCCAGTTGGTGAATGAATAAACACAATGTGATTTACTCTTACAGAGGAATACTATATAGAAATAAAAAGTAATGAATTGATGATAGATGCAGCAGTATGAATGTATCTCAAAATCCTTATACTAAGAGAAAAAAAGATACAAAAGCATATTTGCCAGTGGTTGCCAGGGACCAAGGGTTGAGGGAAGTGTGGCCTGCAAAGGGGTATGAAGAATCTCTTGGGAGTAATGGTGACGTTTTGAAATTTGTGTGGTTGCAGTTTTAAGGTTGTATACAATTGTTAAAACACATCCAACAGTGCAGTTTAAATGAAAGAGCTTTGCCACTCCTTGATATGTTTGCTAAGAAAAATTAAAAACAAAGCAAAACTGGTCCATTTCTTCAAATATTTAATAAGGGAATATTATTAGTTCTACACAAACTATCAGAAAATAAAAGAAATATAATCACTTATCAACAAAATTTATGAAGCCAGTATTACCTAATACTAAAACTTAGACAAAAACATTTCAAAAAAGATGACTAAGAACAATATCCTTCCTGAACATAGATGCAAGAATCCTGTAAAAATGTTAGTAAATTGAATCCAGCAATATATAAAAAAAGATAATAAAACTTAGTTTATCCCTGGAATCAAGGTTTATTTAACATTCAAAAATCAACAACATTATTCACTATATTAACATAAAAGTATAAAAGTGATATGATTACCTCATTAGATGGAAAAAGTACTTAACTAAATTTAGCCTCTATCCCATTAATAAAAAGAAAGCTTCTCCATAAATTAGACATTGAAGAGAACAGCTAAACTAACACTTAAGGGTTAATAAGTAAATGCTTTTTTTGTTAAGATCAAATTCAAGGCAAATATGTTTCCAGTTTCCACTCTTATTCACCATTATTCATGGGAGGCATAAAAATAGGTCAAAAAAAAAAAAAGGAATAAAAACAGGCCAATTGGAAAGATGTTTTGGTTCACATTTGGCAAGATTATGTACGTAGAAAATCCTAAGGAACGTATAAAAAGCTACTTGAATTAATAAGCAAATTAATGGCTTACAAAGTCATTATAAAATATAAACTGTATTTCTATATGGCAGCAACAAAAAACAAATGGAAATGAAATGTAAAACTTATCATATTCATTATGATTCAAAATATGAAATACCTAGGGACACATTTAAAACCTGTGCTTTGAAACTTTAAAAAGCCATTGATAGAAATTTTAAAATTTCATAAATGGAGAGCTATATCATGGTCACGGATCAGGATATATATTATTAAGATGGCAATTCTTCCTAGATTTAGTATGATCCCAATAAAAAGTCCAGGAGGCTTTTTTTGTTGAAATTAACAAACGAATTATAAATTGTACATGAAAATGAGAAAGGCCTACAAATATTCAAAACACTTTAAAAAACAAACAACACTGCAGAACTGGCACTGCCTAATTTCAAAGTTTACTATAATGGTACAGTAGTTTAGACAGTGTGATATTAACATAAGGATATAAATCAGTGGAACAGAATGAAGGTCAGAAATCGACTCAGGTTTGTACAGTCAATGATTATTGACAAAAGTTGAGAGGTCAATTGAGAGCAAAAACGTAATGTTTTTTACAGATAGTCTTAAAACCATTGGATATTTCCCTGGAAAAAATATTATCTCACAACATAAAAAAATTAACTTGAAATCATATTTTGACTTAAATTTAAAAGCTAAAACTATGAATATCATAGAATAAAACAATAAAAAATTTGTGCCCTAAGATAGAGCACACAGTAATGAATCATAAAAGAAAATGTCCTGTGTTGGACTTCATCAAAATTAATAACTTTCTCTCTTTGAAAGAAACATTCATAAAATGTAAAAGCAAGTCACAGGATAGGAGAGAAATTATCAAATATGTGATTTTCGTATATATAAGATATGAAAATATTATATGTGACATATACACATAACAAAGATGTAATGTTCAGAATATACAGAAAATATAAAGAACACTTATTAAGATATTTAACCTGATTTAAATATTTAAGAATAATAGGCAAAAGATTTTCACAGACACCTTGTAGAAGAAGATATACAAACATAGCCATTCTGTATCATGTATATCAAGTACATGAAAATGTGTGCAATATCATTATCAGAATTACAAATTAAATATGCCATAAGATACCACTGCACACACACTAGAATGACTAAAAACAAGACTAGAGCAAATAAAACTCAAACATTTCTGGGGGGTATTTAAAAATGTACAAACACTTTGGAAAAATAAGTGAACATTTTTTTTTTATGGAGTTAAACATAAACTTACCACATGATCCAGAAATTCCACATCTGGCATATTCAAGAGAAAAGAAAATATGTTTACACATAATGACTTGTACCCAAATGTACATGGTGCCTTCATTCATAAAAGTTATTACCTGGAAACAGCTTAAATGTCCATTAATAGATGAATGGAGAAGAAAATTTGTGTATATCTATGCAATGGATTAACATTTAGTAATAAAAAGGAATAAAGTTAATACCATATGCTAACACATATGTATGGAATCTAAAAAAAAGAAAAAAATATGGTCATGAAGACCCTAGGGGCAGGGCAGGATTAAAGACACAGACCTACAAGAGAATGGACTTGAGGACACGGGGAGGGAGAAGGGTAAGCTGGGATGAAGTGAGAGAATGGCATGGACATATATACACTACCAAACATAAAATAGATAGCTAGTGGGAAGCAGCTGCATAGCACAGGGAGTTCAGCTCGGTGCTTTGTGACCACCTATAGGGGTGGGATAGGGAGGGTGGGAGGGAGGGAAATGCAAGAGGGAAGAGATATGGGGATATATGTATATGTATAGCTGATTCACTTTGTTATAAAGCAGAAACTAACACACCATTGTAACACAATTATACTCCAATAAAGATGTTTAAAAAAAGAAAGGAAACAAAATTAAGGGATAATGGGAAATATCTAGTTGTTAAAATGAATGGAAAACAATGAGAGCAGAAGGAGAACAATGCAAACACTGAATAATGCTAATCTAGCCATAGATATTCTTACATTCTATTTCCAAAGGGACTGCAAAATCTAGATATTCTAACATTCTATTTCCAAAGGGGCTACAAAATCCATCAAGGAAGTTTCACTTCAAACAATAGAGGACCAAGAAACACTCTTATGCCAAGAACAATCAGAAAAGTTAAGGGAAAAAAAAGTGTTTGAAAGGAGTAGGACAATGTAGGATCAAGATCTAGAAGAATAGAAAAGTCAAATGAGTTAATCTTGGAATTTGGGGTTCTTTTGTTCTGAGTAATTGGCAATTATAAAAAGAAATAAAAGTGAGGACTGAGAAACTAAAATGTTAAAGTAACTTTCAATAATCTCAGGAAAGAGAAACTAAATTGTAGTTAAGGAGGGACCCTGAAAAATACGTCAAGTTTTCAGTCAGATTCAAACACGCTGTCTTTCAGGACAAAGGGTAAACCAAAATAAACAATCTTGACAAGAATGAGCAGATCTTTGTATAATATTAAGTCTTGAAAGATAGAGACAATCTTCCCTATAATAACTGTCTGCCAGAAGCAACATTTATTTCTCAGCCGAGGATAAACTCATATAGTATTTTACTTACAATTTTTTAAAGAAAATTCCAGCAGTTAATAAAAATAACTAGACTTAACAGAAGAAAATAAATAACCAAATGCAAAAGAAACAATATAGTATAAGCAGACCAAAAGTGTCAAACATTCTCTGAAAGTTAAATGCATACCTACCATAAGACTCAACCTTTCCACTCCTAAAAATTAGTTTGCATTCTCTAGTGTTTCATATAAATGGAACCATATAGTATATTTTCTTCTTCATCTGACTGCCTTTACTCAGCATAATTATTTTGAGACTCATTCTTGCTACTGAGTGTAGTTAATTCTTTTTATTGATGAATTTAACATTCCACATTTGTTTATACATTTATGCATGTATTAATGTACTGCAATTGTTTATACATTAAATTGCTGATAGACATTTAGTTGTTTCTAGATTTTGGCTATTACAAATAAAGCTCTATGAATATTCATGGGCATATCTCTGTAGGGCATAAACTTTCATTCTCCTGGATAAATAGTTATAACACATAATAAAGCAAGAAAAGAAAATTAAAGCATACATATCAGAAAGAAAGAAATCAAACAGTCCTTACTTGCAATGGAATGATGGA
Organism: Globicephala melas; assembly: GCF_963455315.2. Lineage (NCBI taxonomy): Eukaryota > Metazoa > Chordata > Mammalia > Artiodactyla > Delphinidae > Globicephala > Globicephala melas. The sequence continues at coordinate 19,231,759 of NC_083325.1, forward strand.
ATGATGCAATGGAATCCCAAGGAATCCTTAAAAAACTCCTAGAAAAAATAATTATGTTCAACAAGTTTGTGTATACTAAATCATCATACAAAAATCTATTGTGTTTCTACATACTAGCACTGAACACTAGGAACCAAAATTAAAAATAAAATATATTTATAACCATTCAAAAACATTTAAGAAACCTAATAAGACATGTATGCTGAAAATTACAAAATGCCTTATTATGGTGGCTAGGCCTCCCAGTACAATGTTGACTAGAAGTGATAAGAAGACATATCCTGACCTTCCTGACCTTAGGATTATAGTGTTTAGTTTTTCACCATTAAGTATGATAATAGCGGTAGATTTTGTGTAGAGGAAGTTCTCCTCTGTTTCTAGTTTCTGACAGTTTTTATCATGAATGGGTGTTGAATTTTGCCAAATGATTTTTTCTGCATCAATTGAAAATACCATGGGATTTTTTTTTGTCTTTATCCTGTTAATAAGATACTTTGCATTGATTGATTTTTGACCTCTGATCCAACCTTGCATCTCTGAAATGAGCCCCACTTTATCATGGTGCATAATTCTTTTAATATATTGTTTTTAATTCTTTTAATATATTGTAATATTTTTAATGATGATATTTGATAATAGGTGATAACATTTGCTTCCATTTTGTTGAGGATTTGGTGTCTATATTTATAATTGATATTGTTCTGTTGCAGTGGCTTTTGTTTTTTGTTCTGTCATTGTCTGGTTTTGCTATCAATGTATTACTGTCCTCATAAAATGCTTTGAGTAGTATGAGAAGTGTTCTCTCTTCTGCTAATTTCTGGAAAAAATTCTCTGGAATTGTAATTCTTCTTTAAACATTTGGTATAATTCTCTGAAACCATCAAGGTCTGGAGATCTCTTTCAGGAGTTTTTGTTTTAATGGACTAATTTTTTAGTAGTTACAAGGATATTTAAGTTATCTATTTCATATTGACTGAGCCAGTTTTTTCCTTTAGAGGAACTGATCTATTTCATTAATATTGTCTAATTTTTAAAAAGTTATGATCAATGCCTCCACTAAAACTAGACCCAGCCAGGGACTCCACAATAGTGAATTTTACAATTCTGAATCATAAATTGAGATTTTTTTTGTTTCCTACTCAAAATTTTGCCAAATTAAAATTTTATTTTAATTTTATCTTTTAGTCCATTTATATTTATTATCCTTTTATATATAATTTTATATTTATTTCTATAACTATCTGGCCTTATTCATGTCAGTTTATTTTATTGCTATTTTGTAGTATTTTCTTAATCCTTTTTATTTTTTATAAACCATTTTTTTTTATTTTTTCCAATATTTTGGAATGTCTATTTGCTCTTCTTTTTTTTTTTTTTTGCTGTATGCAGGCCTCTCACTGTTGTGGCCTCTCCTGTTGTAGAGCACAGGCTCTGGTCGCGCAGGCTCAGCGGCCATGGCTCACAGGCCCAGCCACTCCACAACATGTGGGATCTTCCCGGACTGGGGCACGAACCCGTGTCCCCTGCATCGTCAGACGGACTCTCAACCACTGTGCCACCAGGAAAGCCCACCTATTTGCTATTCTTAAAAGCCTCCTTTAGTCTACATTTTTCTCATTGTCAATCAAGAATAAAATGCATATTTTTTTAGTCTATTTAAAGCAAGAAATTTCATGTGCATTTTTGCCCCTCTCCATTCATACTGTTTTATTTTTAAACTAAGTTTTAAAATTCAGATTGTTACTCTGAAAGTAAATATTTTACTAAATAAATTTTCTTTTTGAGTAATCAATAAAATTTTCTAATTTATCTGAATTGTGTTGTTCATAGTATTTTCTTATTATCTTTTTGTTGTCTTCAGGGTCTATGGTGATATTCTATATTTCATTTCTGATATTCATTATTCAATAAATAGTATTGCATTAATTGATATTTATCTATCCACACTTCATACCATACAAAGAAATTAAATTCATGTAAATTATGAATATAAATGTGAACCAAGAGACAATGAAGTTTCCAGAAGAAAACATAAGAAAAAATATTCATGATATTGGAATAAGTAAAACTGCCTTCAGTGTGACATATAAATCATTAACTATAAATGGAAATACTCATATTTTAAACTACTTTAAAATTGGAAAATCTCCTATATCAAAAAGTATCATTAAGAGACAAAAGACAAATGACAGAGTGAAGGAAGTTATCTGGAAAATGTGTGAAAATTGACATATATCTAGAATCTCTAGAAATCAATTAGCAAATGAAAAATAGCTAAACAAAAAACTCAAAACACTCAATCATTATTCATGAGGGAATTGTAAATAAAAATTACAATAAGATATTAGTACATATTCCCCAGAAACACAGAAATGACAATGACTGACAATATCAATCTCTAAAAGGTTGTAAAGCAACTAGAACTCTCATATACTATTGGTGAAAGCATAAATTTGGAAAACTAATTTGGAGACCTCATAGTTTTATAAATTTAAACATCAAACATAACTCAATAATCCAATAATTACCTGTTTAGGTTTATACTTAAGGAAAATATGTACACATGTATGAGAACACATATCCAAGTATACTTATCATAGTGGCCAAAACTGGAAAAAAACTAAATGACTATCAACAGATGAATGTTTATGCAACTTGAGGTATATTCATAAAATAATATATAGGAATGAAAATGAATTCACAACTGCTACATGAAAAACATGGCTGAATCTCACAAATATAATACTGAGGAAAATAAGCCAGAAATTAAAACATGCAATATTTCAGGTACATGAAGACTATGAATAGACAAATCTACTCTACAGTGATACTACCCAAAAGTGGCTAATTTAGGGTAGAACAAAATAATTTTGATTCTGGTTTTGATTTTTAGGTGAGCTTCTGAAATGTTGATAACTTCCTATTTCTTCTCTTGGATAGACAACACACAACTATACTCCATTTGCAATAATTCATGGAGCTGCATATTTAAGATTTATTTTAAAATTTTTCAGCATGTATGCTATACATCAATTAATATATTTATTTTTAAAAGGCTGAGACATAGTGTAGGCATAGATAAAGAAGCTATGGAACTCACACCTTTGTAGAACTTCTAATATGTTAGAAAAGATATGGAAAATAGCAAAAATGGTATGATCCACTTTCTGATCTACTTTATTCAACAAAGATGAATCAAATACTTTGGAATGAAGTATTTTTTGATAATACAAAACAGGATAAATCAAGTCACTCTTCTCCAGAAACTTAGTTTATTTAAATAACTACTATATGAAAGAATTTTTAGGTGAGGGGGAAGTAAAATGTTAGCTTTCAGGGAAAACAAATGTCATGATAGTTGAATTGACCAGGAACATAGGTATATAATAGAAGGGGTGTGTAGATAAGAAGCCATGAGCAAAAATGTGTCAGGGGAGGAATTAAGATGATTTCAGGTCAGAGATGAATATAATGCCATATCAAAGATTTTGGACTGGGGTTCCCTGATGGCTCAGTGGTTAAGAATCTGCCTGCCAATACAGAGGGCACGGGTTCGAGTCCTGGTCTGGGAAGATACCACATGCTGTGGAGCAACTAAGCCCATGTGTCACAACTACTGAGCCTGTGCTCCAGAGCCTGCAGGCCACAATTACTGAGCCCACACACCACAACTACTGAAGCCCATGTGCCTAGAGTCTGTGCTCAGCAACAAGAAGCCACCACACAGCAATGAAGAGTAGCCCCTGCTCGACACAACTAGAGAAAGCCCGTGCACAGCAATGAAGACCCAATGCCACCAAAAATAAATAAATAAATAAAATAAAATTACTTCAAAAATTTATACAAACAAATATTTTGGACTGAAATCATGCAAATAAATGTGTAAATTAATTCATCACAGGCACATACACAAAAATTAAAGGGGTTCGTCTTAAGTATAACATCTGGAGTTTTACAGGCTTAATACAATTGGGCTTCAGTGGGGAGCTGATTTGGTATAGGATTGATTAAAAGAGGAGATTTTTGACAGAGAAGATCAGAGAGGACATGAAGGAAATGAGAGTTACAATTCACCAATGAGGATGTGGAATTACAAAACCAAAAATACTTACAGAGCTTGCAAATAGCAAAAATAAATACAAATCTAATTAAAGCAGAGACACAAGGTAAAAATATACATGACATTAATCAATCAAGAACTAGTAATTGAATGACAGCTGCATATTTAGCAGTTGGCAAGGTGTGCTCTGGGATATAAATGTGTCCTCAACAATTTTATTGAAGAATTATTGATGCTTATGATGTGCAAGTGAGAACTGCTTCAAAGAGCTTAAATCAAGACCAGAAAAGAGGGGCATAAATAATACAGAGACAGGAACATTTTATTTATTTATTTTTTCTTTCTTTTTTATTTTTTTAACATCTTTATTGGAGTATAATTGCTTTACAACGGTGTGTTAGTTTCTGCTTTATAACAAAGTGAATCAGCTATACATACACATATATCCCCATATCTCTTTCCACTTGCATCTCCCTCCTTCCCACCTCTCTAGGTGGTCACAAACCACCAAGCTGATCTCCCTGTGCTATGCAGCTGCTTCCCACTAACAATAGGTTTTACATTTGGTAGAGTGTATATGTCCATGCCACTCTCTCACTTTGTCCCAGCTTACCCTTCTCCCTCCCCGTGTCCTCAAGTCCATTCTCTAGTAGGTCTGTGTCTTTATTCCCATCCTGCCCCTAGGTTCTTCATCACCATTTTAAGGCAGTATCAGTTAGGTCCAATTGAGAAACAGGAATAAACGGTGCTGGGGGAATTTAGAGAATGGTGCTGAGAGAATATACTTGAAAGGGCTGGAATTGTCAGTAGAGATCTCAGGAACAAGAAGATGTTACTTTATCTAAAACTAGCATGGAATTTACATAAGAAAAGACCTTTAGGTAGAGGAATAAGAAAGGGCAATGATGGGCAAAAGTAATGAAAAAAACTGATGAGAGGAATGGGGAGTGCAAGTTAAGGGTTTATAGGAAAGAAGAATCACTCCAGTCACCTAACCACCCCTTTAACTTTTTTTTTTTCCAACACAAATGTACTTGAAAACACTGAATCCAGTAGTTCAGAAGAACATGGATTACCACCCCTTTTACTTTAATCTCCTATAGCACTGAACTTCACGGCCACTCATATTGACTCTTCCACTTACTCTGCCTGAAATAGTTCCTAACTGCTCAGTCTGTGCGTGTAGATCATTTCCCAAGCAAAGATAACAATTTCAGAGTAGGCATATAGAGTCCCCATATTCCCAAGGCAATATGTTTTGGTTATAAAGAGTTTAAGCCTTGCGTTGGATAATCTGCATTAAAATCTTGAATCTATTTCTTGTTCAGCAAGTTGCTTATGTTCTCAGCTTTGGTAATTTCCATTTATCAAGTGTAAAACTGAAGATAAATGATTTTGTCATTCTCCTAAATGTTGATAGTAATAACATGAATGCTACCTATTTCCCATATTGTTTGAGGGCTAAATGAAATGACTGGTGTAAAATTTCTATGATTACTAAGTTCTATCTTAGTGCCCTGAATAAACATCACTGCCATATTTCAAATTTTATTCCCTTAGTACCAAGTAGAATAGTATTTTTAGGTTGTATTATCTCCAAAAAGAGCAAAACTGATTAGAAAAATCAGTTTTGAAATCAGCTATAGAGGAAATGTTCTATTAATTATGGTGTGATCATTCAAAGTAGTAATATAATTTTTACATTATAATTATATTACTGTTATTCTATAATTATGCAGCCATTAAAAATCACATATCCACTGGCTATATAACCACATGTGCAAAAACTCAAAATGTGGAGCCAAGAAAAAAGGTGGAATGCAAGGCTCTTTAACCTATGATGTCAATGTTTTTATAATCTAGAAAGTTAAATAGCGTCAACAGTAATTATAACCAAGTGATGACTTTGTGAATAATTTTTTTCTTAAATATTATTTCTATTTTCCAAATCATCTACTTTATTCAATGGATTTGCATTACCTTTAACATAAAAAATATGCAATAAGTATTATGATTTTAAATGAATACAACTTGCCCATGCAGCTTGAGAAAAGTCCTAGAAATCCAATTCCTTGCTGTTTCCTCAGTTTTCTTTGGTGAATCTACATATCAATTTCACTCTTTGTTCACATGCAATTAGTGTTAGCACATACTTTAAAATGCATCTGCAGATGTTATTGGGCAAAAAGACAAAATGCATTTATTTAAGCAAACAACACAATATACTTGAGAAGTATACAAAGTATCAAAAAATCTATCATTCATGGCATTGTAACAGAATATTATTAACAGCTGTATAAACTTGCATCTCTGATCTACCCTTTCAACTAATTAATTAGAATTCTTGCTGAAATATGTTCATATTGAGGACCACATGTTCACTACTAATATTCTCACACAGCTGGTCACAAAGAGTTTCTCACCTATCTCTCCATGTTAGGGAGCAAGAGAAAGAATGTTTCATTCTACAGAGCTTCCAGGTGTGTGTAAAGAAAAGCTAAAATTAGCCACTCAAATGTAAGACTGTTAGGGAAATTTAGAAAGTAGCAATCTATACTTTCTAAATTAGTATAGATTGACTTGAAGATGCATTGATTAAAGACAGGGATTTTTAAGTTGTACTTGTTCAAAAATATCTGCATTGTATCTGAACGCTGTATATGCAAATGAAAGATATGGATTAGCTGTGATAGGTAAAAAGAAAGAGAAATTATTTGTGGTTCTTCCTTCTTTATATCCATCCACCGGTGTTTAGTGAGTAACTACCATGTAACAAGAAAAGTGTAAGAACTATTAATTCTAACAGAATGCTTTTGAACTAAGCATTCATATTTCTCATTAATCTATTAGTTATTCTCATTCATATAATAAAGTATTTGTTCCAATATTTGTTTATGTTCTGTGTTTCAAAAAGAATCTATAGTATATTATTTATGACTATTTTCCTAAAATTCCAAGAGAGAGATTTTCCTCATATCTGTAGTTCTTAGTGATGTTTATGAGTGACATATTGCCAAAAGAAAGATGCCCTAATTAAATAACTTTTGTAAATTCTGGATACTGGGATAAAATTTGGTTATCTGGGTTTGCTGTCATATATATATATATATATATATATATATATATATGTATATATATATATATATTTAATTTGTTTTAGTACATGCCTTAGCATTTTAATTAACATCCACTGTGAATATCTAAGTGGAAGTTACAGTAAGCAGATGCTCTCATATGTATATATATATATATATATATACACAAATGAGAAAATCTATGTATATATATATATATAAGGTATGTTTGACCACTTGGCTACAAATTCCTCACTTTATTTTATAATTTAATCAAGATTATTGAGAAAATGCATCCATTTGAGTTTTGATAAACATACACAACTGTACACCACCATAATCAAGTCATAGAACATTTTTGTGTCACAGAAAAATTCTGTCATTAACCTCTGAGGTCAAATGCCACCAGCCATTCACCCACATCTTGGGCAACTACTGTTTTGTTTTCTTGACCATATAAATAAGTTTTACCTTTTCTGGGATTAAATAGAAACAGAACCATACAGTGTTTATTCTTGTGCTTACCTTAGCATGTTTTTGAGATTCATCCATACTTAACTTTATTCCTTTTTATTACTAAATGTTAATCCATTGCATAGATATACACAAATTTTCTTCTCCATTCATCTATTAATGGACATTTAAGCTGTTTCCAGGTAATAACTTTTATGAATGAAGGCACCATGTACATTTGGGTACAAGTCATTATGTGTAAACATATTTTCTTTTCTCTTGAATATGCCAGATGTGGAATTTCTGGATCATATGGTAAGTTTATGTTTAACTCCATAAAAAAAAAATGTTCACTTATTTTTCCAAAGTGTTTGTACATTTTTAAATACCCCCCAGAAATGTTTGAGTTTTATTTGCTCTAGTCTTGTTTTTAGTCATTCTAGTGTGTGTGCAGTGGTATCTTATGGCATATTTAATTTGTAATTCTGATAATGATATTGCACACATTTTCATGTACTTGATATACATGATACAGAATGGCTATGTTTGTATATCTTCTTCTACAAGGTGTCTGTGAAAATCTTTTGCCTATTATTCTTAAATATTTAAATCAGGTTAAATATCTTAATAAGTGTTCTTTATATTTTCTGTATATTCTGAACATTACATCTTTGTTATGTGTATATGTCACATATAATATTTTCATATCTTATATATACGAAAATCACATATTTGATAATTTCTCTCCTATCCTGTGACTTGCTTTTACATTTTATGAATGTTTCTTTCAAAGAGAGAAAGTTATTAATTTTGATGAAGTCCAACACAGGACATTTTCTTTTATGATTCATTACTGTGTGTTCTATCTTAGGGCACAAATTTTTTATTGTTTTATTCTATGATATTCATAGTTTTAGCTTTTAAATTTAAGTCAAAATATGATTTCAAGTTAATTTTTTTATGTTGTGAGATAATATTTTTTCCAGGGAAATATCCAATGGTTTTAAGACTATCTGTAAAAAACATTACGTTTTTGCTCTCAATTGACCTCTCAACTTTTGTCAATAATCATTGACTGTACAAACCTGAGTCGATTTCTGACCTTCATTCTGTTCCACTGATTTATATCCTTATGTTAATATCACACTGTCTAAACTACTGTACCATTATAGTAAACTTTGAAATTAGGCAGTGCCAGTTCTGCAGTGTTGTTTGTTTTTTAAAGTGTTTTGAATATTTGTAGGCCTTTCTCATTTTCATGTACAATTTATAATTCGTTTGTTAATTTCAACAAAAAAAGCCTCCTGGACTTTTTATTGGGATCATACTAAATCTAGGAAGAATTGCCATCTTAATAATATATATCCTGATCCGTGACCATGATATAGCTCTCCATTTATGAAATTTTAAAATTTCTATCAATGGCTTTTTAAAGTTTCAAAGCACAGGTTTCAAATGTGTCCCTAGGTATTTCATATTTTGAATCATAATGAATATGATAAGTTTTACATTTCATTTCCATTTGTTTTTTGTTGCTGCCATATAGAAATACAGTTTATATTTTATAATGACTTTGTAAGCCATTAATTTGCTTATTAATTCAAGTAGCTTTTTATACGTTCCTTAGGATTTTCTACGTACATAATCTTGCCAAATGTGAACCAAAACATCTTTCCAATTGGCCTGTTTTTATTCCTTTTTTTTTTTGACCTATTTTTATGCCTCCCATGAATAATGGTGAATAAGAGTGGAAACTGGAAACATATTTGCCTTGAATTTGATCTTAACAAAAAAAGCATTTACTTATTAACCCTTAAGTGTGAGTTTAGTTGTTCTCTTCAATGTCTAATTTATGGAGAAGCTTTTGTTTTATTATCGGGATAGGGGCTGAATTTAGTTAAGTACTTTTTCCATCTAATGAGATAATCATATCACTTTTATACTTTTATGTTAATATAGTGAATAATGTTGTTGATTTTTGAATGTTAAATAAACCTTGATTCCAGGGATAAACTAAGTTTTATTATCTTTTTTTATATATTGCTGGATTCAATTTACTAACATTTTTACAGGATTCTTGCATCTATGTTCAGGAAGAATATTGTTCTTATTAATCTTTTTTGAAATGTCTTTGTCTAAGTTTTAGTATTAGGTAATACTGGCTTCATAAATTTTGTTGATAAGTGATTATATTTCTTTTATTTTCTGATAGTTTGTGTAGAATTAATAATATTCCCTTATTAAATATTTGAAGAAATGGACCAGTTTTGCTTTGTTTTTAATTTTTCTTAGCAAACATATCAAGGAGTGGCAAAGCTCTTTCATTTAAACTGCACTGTTGGATGTGTTTTAACAATTGTATACAACCTTAAAACTGCAACCACACAAATTTCAAAACGTCACCATTACTCCCAAGAGATTCTTCATACCCCTTTGCAGGCCACACTTCCCTCAACCCTTGGTCCCTGGCAACCACTGGCAAATATGCTTTTGTATCTTTTTTTCTCTTAGTATAAGGATTTTGAGATACATTCATACTGCTGCATCTATCATCAATTCATTACTTTTTATTTCTACATAGTATTCCTCTGTAAGGGTAAATCACATTGTGTTTATTCATTCACCAACTGGCGAACATTCAGATTATCTTGTTTATCGCTAATATGAATAAGGCCACTATGAATATTTATGTAAAAGTCTCTGTGTGGACAAATGCCTTCATTTCTCTTGAATAAATGCCTAGGTGTTAAATTGCTCTGTACAAGTATGTGTGGTGTTATATATGTATGCATATGTTTAAATTTATAAGAATCTACCGCATGTTTACAAAATTATCAGTGCAATTTTATTTTCTTCTCTGTGTGTGTGAGAGTTCCATTTACTTGAAATGATGTCCTACAATTGAAAATTTTCAGCATTTTATTTTACTTTTAACAGTTCTAATAAGTGGGTAATAGTATCTCGTCATGGTTTTAAATTGTATCTCTTTGATGACCAATGTCAAATATCTATTCATATGCTTATTTGCATGTGTGTATCTTCTATTTTGAAGTGTGTATTCAAATCTTTTCCCCAATTAAAATTGTTTGTCTTTTTTAAATTAATTAATTAATTTTCCTAACATCTTTATTGGAGTATAATTGCTTTATAATGGTGTGTAAGTTTCTGCTTTATAACAAATTGAATCAGCTATACATATACATATATCACCATTATCTCCTCCCACATGCATCTCCCACCCATCCTCCATATCCCACCCCTCTAGGTGGTCACAAAGCACTGAGCTGATCTCCCTGTGCTATGTGGCTGCTTCCCACTAGCTATCTATTTTACATATAGCAGTGTATATATGTCTATGCCACTCTCTCACTTTGTCCCAGCTTCCCAATCCCAGTGTCATCAAGTCCACTCTCTACATCTACATCTTTATTCCTGTCCTGCCCCTAGGTTCTTCAGAACCATATTTTTCGATTCCTCATATATGTGTTAGCATACAGTATTGTTTTTCTCTTTCTGACTTACTTCACTCTGTATGACAGACTCTAGGTCCATCCACCTCACTATAAGTAACTCAATTTCATTTCTTTTTATGGCTGAGTAACATTCCATTGTATATATGTGCCGCATCTTCTTTATCCATTCATCTGTCAATGGACACTTAGGTTGCTTCCATGTCTTGGGTATTGTAAATAGAGCTGCAATGATCATTGTGGTACATGACTCTTTTTGAATAATAGTTTTCTCAAAGTATATGCCCAGTAGTGGGATTGCTGGGCTGTATGGTAGTTCTATTATTAGTTTTTAAAGGAACCTCCATACTGTTCTCCATAGTGGCTGTATCTATTTACATTCGCACCAACAGTGCAAGAGGGTTCCCTTTTCTCCACACCCTCTCTAACATTTATTATTTGTAGATATTTTGATGATGGCTTTTCTGACTGGTATGAGTTGATACTTTACTGTAGTTTTGATTTACATTTCTCTAATGGTGTTGAGCATTCATTTGTTTTCTGGCAATCTGTATATCTTCTTTGGAGAAATGTCTATTTATGTCTTCTGCCCATTTTTGGATTAGGTTGTGTGTTTTATTGATATTGAGCTGCATGAGATGCCTGTACATTTTGGAGATTAATCCTTTGTCAGTTGCTTCATTTACAAAAAAATTCTCCCATTCTGAGGGCTGTCTTTTCATCTTGTTTATGTTTTCCTTTGCTGCACAAGAGCTTTTAAGTTTCATTAGGTCCCATTTGTTTATTTGTGTTTTTATTTCCATTTCTCTAGGAGGTGGGTCAAAAAGGATCTCGCTGTAATTTATGTCATAGAGTGTTCTGCCTATGTTTTCCTCTAAGAGTTTTACAGTATCTTGCCTTACATTTAGGTTTTTAATCCATTTTGAGTCTATTTTTATGTATGGTGTTAGCGAGTGTTTTAATTTCATTCTTTTACTGGTAGCTGTCCAATTTTCCCAGCACCACTTATTGAAGAGGCTGTCTTTTCTCTATTGTACATTCTTGCCTCTTTTTTCAAAAATAAGGTGACCATATGTGTGTGGGTTTATCTCTGGACTTTCTGTCCTATTCCATTGATGTATATTTCTGTTTTTGTGCCAGTACCATACTGTCTTGATTACTGTAGCCTTGTAGCATGATTCCTCCAGCTCTGTTTTTCTTTCTCAAGATTGCTTTGGGTATTTGGAGTCTTTTGTGTTTCCATACAAATTGTGAAATTTTTTGACCTAGTTCTATGAAAAATGCCAGTGGTAGTTTGATAGGGATTGCAGTGAATCTGTAGATTGCTTTGGGCAGTAGAGTCATTTACCAAATGTTGATTCTTCCAATCCAAGAACATGGTATATCTCTCCATCTGTTTGTATCATCTTTAATTTCTTTCATCAGTGTCTTATAATTTTCTGCATACAGGTCTTTTGTCTCCTTAGGTAGGTTTATTCTTAAGTATTTTATTCTTTTTGTTGTGATGGTAAATAGGAATGTTTCCTTAATTTCTCTTCCAGATTTTTCCTCATCAGTGTATAGGATTGCAAGAGATTTCTATGCATTAATTTTGTATCCTGCTACTTTACCAAATTCATTGTTTAGCTCTAGTAGTTTTCTGGTAGCATCTTTAGGATTCTCTATGTAGAGTATCATGTCATCTGCAAACAGTGACAGCTTTATTTCTTCTTTTCTGATTTGGATTCCTTTTATTTCTTTTCTTCTCTGATTGCTGTGGCTAAAACTTCCAAAGCTATATTGAATAATAGTGGAGAGAATGGACAAACTTGTCTTGTTCCTGATCTTAGAAGAAATGGTTTCAGTTTGTCAAAACTGAGAATGATGTTGGCTGTGAGTTTGCCATATATGGCCTTTATTATGTTTAGGTAAGTTCCCTCTATGCCTACTTTATGGAGGATTTCTATCATATGTGAGTGTTGAATTTTGTCGAAAGGTTTTCTGCATCTATTGAGATGATCATATGTTTTTTCTCCTTTATTTTGTTAATATGGTTTATCACATTGATTGATTTGAGTATATTGAAGAATCCCTTCATTCCTGGGATAAACCCCACTTGCTCATGGTGTATGATCCTTTTACTGTGCTGTTGGATTATGTTTGCTAGTATTTTGTTGAGAATTTTTGCATCTATGTTCATTAATGAGATTGGCCTGTATTTTTCTTTCTTTGTGACATCTTAGTCTGGTTTTGGTATCAGGGTGACAGTGGCCTCATAGAATGAGTTTGGGAGTGTTCCTCCCTCTGCTATATTTTGGAAGCTTTTGAGAAGGATAGGTGTTAGCTCTTCTCTAAATGTTTGATAGAATTCACCTGTGAAGCCATATGGTCCTGGGCTTTTGTTTGTTGGAAGATTTTTAATCACAGTCTCTATTTCCGTGCTTGTGATTGGTCTGTTTATATTTTCTATTTCTTCCTGGTTCAGTCTCAGAAGGTTGTGCTTTTCTAAGAATTGGTCCATTTCCTCCAGGTTGTCCATTTTATTGACATGTAGTTGCTTGTAGTAATCTCTCATGATCCTTTGTATTTCTGCAGTGTCAGTTGTTACTTCTCCTTTTTCATTCCTAATTCTAAAGATTTGAGTCTTCTCCCTTTTTTTCTTGATGAGTCTAGCTAATGATTTGACAGTTTTATCTTCTCAAAGTGTCAGCTATTAGTTTTAATGATCTTTGTTATTGTTGCCTTAATTTCTTTTTCATTTATTTCTGATCTGATCTTTATTATTTCTTTCATTCTGCTAACTTTGGCATTTTTTTCTTCTTCTTTCTCTAATTGCTTTAGGTGTAAGGTTAGGTTGTTTATTTGAGATGTTTCTTGTTTCTTGATGTAGGATTGTATTGCTAAAAACTTCCCTCTTACCACTGCTTTTGCTTCATCTCATACGTTTTGGTTCACCATGTTTTCATTTTCATTTGTTTCTGGGAATTTTTTGATTTCTTCAGTGATCTCTTGGTTATTTAATAGTGTATTGTTTAACCTCCATGTGTTTGCATTTTTACAGTTTTTTTTTTTTCCCCGTAATTGATATCTAGGCTCACAGCATTGTGGTCGTAAAATATACTTGATCCTATTTCAATTTTCTTAAATTTACCAAGGTTTGATTTGTGACCCAAGGTATGATCTATCCTGGAAAATGTTCCATGAGCACTTGAGAAGAAAGTGTATTCTGTTGTTTTTGGATGGAGTGTCCTATAATTATCAATTAAGTCCATCTTGTTTAATGTATCATTTAAAGCTTGTGTTTCCTTATTTATTTTCAATTTGGATGCTCCGTCCATTGGTTAAAGTGGGGTGTTTAAGTCTCCTACTATGATTGTATTACTGTCAATGTCCCCTTTAATATCTGTTAGCATTTGCCTTATGTTTTGAGGTGCTCCTATGTTGGGTTCATAAATATTTACAATTGTTATATCTTCTTCTTGTATTGATCCCTTGATCATTATGTAGTATCCTTCTTTGTCTCTTGTAATAGTCATTTTAAAGTCTATATGTCTGATATGAGAATTGCTACTCCAGCTTTCTTTTGATTTCCATTTTCTTGGAATATTTTTTCCATCCTCTGACTTTCAGTATTTATGTGTCCCTAGGTATGAAGTTAGTCTCTTGTAGACAGCATATATATGGTCTTTTCTTTGTATCCATTCAGGCAGTCTATGTCTTTTCGTTGGAGCATTTCATCCATTTACATTTCAGATAGTTATCGATATGTAAATTCCTATTTCCATTGTCTTAACTGATTTGTTTTTTTATTGTGGGTCTTTTCCTTCTCTTGTGTTTCCTGCCTAGATAAGTTCCTTTAGCATTTGTTGTAAAGCTGGTTTGGTGGTGCTGAATTCTCCTAGCTTTTGCTTGTCTCTGAAGGTTTTTATTTCTCTGACAAATTTGAATGAGATCCTTGCTGGGTAGAGTAATTTTTGTTGTAGTATTTTCCCTTTCATCACTTTAAATATGTTCTGCCACTCCCTTCTGGCTTGCAGAGTTTCTGCTTATACAACAGGTTTTAACCTTATGGGGATTTCCTTGTATGTCATTTGTTGTTTTTCCCTTGCTACTTTTACTATTTTTTCTTCGCATTTAATTTTTGATAGTTGGATTAATATGTGTCTTGACGTGTTTTCCTTGGATATATCCTGTATTGGACTCTCTGTGCTTCCTGGGCTTGATTGACTATTTCCTTTCCCATATTAAGGAAGTTTTCAAGTATAATCTCTTCAAATATTTTCTCAGTCCCTTTCTTTCTCTTCTTCTTCTGGGACCCCTATAATTCAAATGTTGGTGTGTTTAATGTTGTCCCAGAGGTTTCTGACACTGTCCTCAATTCTTCTCATTCTTTTTTCTTTATTCTGCTCTGTGATAGTTATTTCCAATCTTTTGTCTTCCATGTACCTTATCTGTCCTTCTGACTCAGTTATTCTGCTATTGATTCCTTCTAGAGAATTTTTAATTTCATTTATTGTGCTGTTCATCATTTGTTTGCTCTTTAGTTTTTCTAGGTCTTTGTTAAATGTTTCTTTTATTTTCTCCATTCATTTTCCAAGATTTTGGATCATGTTTCCTCTCATTACTCTGAATCATTTTTCAAGTATACTGGTTATTTCCTCTTCATTTGTTTGGTCTGGTGGGTTTTTACCTTTCTCCTTCCTCTGCTGTGTGTTTCTCTGTCTTCTCATTTTGCTTAACTTACTGTGTCTGGGGTCTCCTTTTTGCAGGCTGTAGGTTCATAGTTCCTGTTGTTTTTTTTGTCTGCCCCCAGTGGCTAACATTGGTTCTGTGTGTTGTGTAGGCTTCCTGTTGGAGGTTACTATTTCCTGTGTTCTGGTGGATGAGAGAGACTGGATCTTGTCTTTCTGGTGGGCAGGACTGTGTTGATGGTGGGTTTTGGGGTGTCTGTGATCTTATTATGATTTTAGGTAGCCTCTCTGTTAATGGGTGGGGTTGTGTTCCTATCTTGCTAGTTGTTTGGCATAGGGTGTCCACAACTGTAGCTTACTGGTTGTTGAGTGGAGCTGGGTCTTAGGGTTGAGATGGAGATCTCTTGGAGAGCTTTTGCTGTTTGATATTCCATGGAGCTAGGAAGTCTCTGATGGACCAATGTCCTGAATTCAGCTCTCCCACATCAGAGGAACAGGCCTTACACCTGGCCAGAGCACCAACACCCTGTCAGACACGTGGCTCAGAACAAAAGGGAGAAAAAAAAAAAAGAAAGAAAGAAAAAAAAAGATAAAATAAAATGAAACTTTAATTAAAAAAATATTATTAAAAGTAAAAAACTTAAAAAGTCGTAAAAGATAAAGAATGAAAGAAGAGAGCAACAAAACCAATAAACAAATTTACCAATGATAACAAGCACTAAAAACTATACTTTAAAAAAAAATGGAATGACAGAACTTTAGGACAAATGGTAAAAGCAAAACTATACAGACAAAATCATAGAAAGAAGAATACACATACACACTCACAAAAAGAGAAAAAGGAAAGAATATATATATATATATATATATACAAAAAAAAAGGAAGAGAGAAACCAATTCAATAAACAAATCTACCAATGATAATAAACTCTAGATACTAAACTAAGATAAACTTAAAAAGAGACACAAATTAGATGCAGAAAACAAACCTCAAGTCTACAGTTGCTCCCAAATCCACCACCTCAATTTTGTGATGATTCATTATCTATTCAGGTATCCAGAAATGCAGAGTACATCAAGTTGATTGTGGAGATGTAATCCGTTGCTCTTGAGGCTGCCGGGAGAAATTCCTCTTTCTCTTCTTTTTTCACACAGCTCCTGTGGTTCAGCTTTGGTTTTGGACCCTTCAGACTGTGTTTGTGCAGCCAACCCCAGTCCTCTCCCTGGGCTCTGACCTCTGAAGAAGCCAGAGCCTGAAATCCCAACCCCCACCCATCGAGGGTGGTGGGTGAGCAGACAAGCCTCTCAGGCTGGTGAGCACTGATTGACATGGATCCTCTCTGTGGGAGTCTCTCTGCTTTGCCCTCTGCATCCGTCTTGCTGTGCTCTCCTCCATGGCTCCAAAGCTTCCCCACCCCACCATCCCCTGTCTCTACCACTGAAGGGGCTTCCTAGTGTGTGGAAACTTTTCCTCCTTCACAGCTCCCTCCCAGAAGTGCACATCCCATCCCTATTCTTTTGTCTCTGTTTTTTATTTTTTCTTTTGCCCTACTCAGGTTCTTGGGGAGTTTCTTGCCTTTTGGGAAGTCTGAGGTCTTCTGCCAGTGTTCAGTAGGTGTTCTGTAGGAGTTGTTCCACATGTAGTTGTATTTCTGATGTATTTTGGGGGGGAAGTTTATCTCCGCATCTTACTCCTCTGCCATCTTGAAGGTCTGTCTTCTTTTTATTAAGCCGTGCTTTGTATATACCCAGAATATCAACTCTTTGTCAGATATATTTATTATAAAACATATTCTTCCTTTTATTTTTGTGAAATCTCTTTTGTCTCTCTTCTTCAGATTTGATGACTTTTTGTTTTCCCATTTTCAAATTCACTACCCCTTCCCTTACTAATCTGCTTTCAGTTCCTAAGATCACCTAACAAATATTTTATTTCAAATGTTGTATTTTTCATTTATAGTAATTTCAATTTTCTTTTTTAATATTTTCTATTTCTCTTCTAAAATTTCCTGTAGTTTTATTCATTACAAGAGTACTTCATCTCAAGAAACATATTTATAATACCCACTTTCATATTTTGTTTCTAATAATTCCCACAATAGGGTTATATCAGATTAATACCTGAGATTTTTTTAATGAGTTCTTAAGTGAAAATATCAAGTCATAAGATAAAATGTGTAGTGTGAAGGGGATACATGAAAAAGCTATTTTTCCATAAATAACATATATGTAATGCATAGAGAAATGTCAGGAAGGATATGCAGAAAACTGTAAATATTAATTAGCTGCAGATGAATGAGAAAGACTGAAATGGTCATTTAACTTCATGCTTTGTTCTCTTATGTATAATGAGAGTCTACTCATATATTATTTGTGTAATTAAGAAACAAAACTCACCCAGCATTCCTGACCATTCCCACTGCTCTTTCCTCTAGGTTTCCTGATGCTCAGATAGGTTTTGCTTTTGTCAATAATCTCAACTCCTATTATGTGCCTTACCCCTTGTTTGATAGTTATGTTTGTAGTGACTTTGCTAGTTCTGACCTCTTCCTCAATACAGTCCCCATATATAATTTTTTATTTTATTTTTTTTATTGTCATATAGTTGATTTACAAATTTGTGTTAGTTTCAGGTGTACAGCAAATGATTCAGTTATATATATATATATATATATATATATATTCTTTTTCAGATTCTTTTCCCTTGTAAGGTATTACAAAATATTGAGTATAGTTCCCTGTGCTATACAGTAGGTCCTTGTTGGTTATCTATTTTATATATAATAGTGTGTATATGTTAATCCCAAACTCCTAATTTATCCTTCCCCCACAACATTTCCCCTTTGGTAATCATAAGTTTGTTTTCAAAATCTGTGAATTTGTTTCTGTTTTATAAATAAGTTCATTTCAATATATATTTTTTAGATTTCACATATAAGTGATATCATGTGACATTTGTCTTTCTCTGCCTGATTTACTTCACTTAGTATGATAACCTCTAGGTCTACCCGTGTTGCTGCAAATGACATTATTTCATTCTTTTTTATGGCTTAATAATATTCCATTGTGTATATATACCACATCTTCTTTAACCATTCATCTGTTGATGGACATTTAGGTTGCTTCCATGTCTTAGCTATTGTAAATAGTGCTGCAGTGAGCATTAGGGTGCATGTATCTTTTAGAATTATCATTTTCTCCAGATATATGCCCAGTAGTGGAATTGCAGGATCATATGGTAGCACAATCTCCATATATAATTTTGGGCAAGAGGTTCATGAAATGACTCATCCTAGGGTGACCAACTAGTTCTGATTTGCCTGGGACTTATCTAGTTTTAGCAGTGCATGTTTGCTCATCTTATACCATCCCTTTTCCTTAGTACTTGAATCTCCAATAGCTTCATGTCAAGGATGTTAGTAATGATATCTTAGTAGAAAATCATCTAAAAAAAACATTAAATACATCTTCTTCTTTGGAGACATTCTCTATTTCTTCTTCTGTCACTATTTTATGATACATATCATGACACACTCTGCTTCAGTTTGCAACCCAGCAAAATTTGCTTGCCTTATTTGCCCTAATTTCTCACAAATAAATCAAAGATTTTGTCAGTGAGTGCCCTGGAAGATACATTTATAAAATTCCTGTTTACTGTGTGTCTGTATGCATGAGTTGGAACTAGAATGAAAAGAAACTAGAAAGAAAAGAAACTAGAATGAAAAGAACTAGTAATGGAAAGAAAGAAGGAAAATATCCTGTCATGTAGAAATAATACCTTTTGCAAAAATGGCTTTTTGTTGAAATCCACTTCTGCCCAGTTTCCTCACCTATAAAATGCTTTGACATGAATTTGGCCCCCAGAAAGCTGAAAACCCACCACTGTGTTCCCTGGCTTCTTCTTAGAAAGGTGAAATGTCAGGTACAAACGAGGTGACAAGAAGTCCCCTTTAAGTAAAACTTTAAGTAAGTTTTTTCAGTAAAGAATATTTGACATCCTGTTTAGTTAGAAGTAGAAATGTGTTGTTCTTTTTTAAGCTTTCAGTTACATTCATTCTTTCAATAAGTTCTCAATAGTGTTTACTGTTTTTCTGGCTTGTGCTAGATGCTAAAGATATAACAATGAATATGATTAACATGGTTCCTAACTTTCAAATAACTAAAGTTTAGCGAGGGAGACAAGCTTTTAATAAGCAGTTATAATATGGTGTGGTAAGTATGCTAATATGCCACAATACAGGGTATATTTTAGTACCCATAGAGGGGCACAAAATTCAGACTCCAGCAGACCAATCTTCATATGCAGAACAGAATATTTGGCATGGAAAGGAATTAATGATCAGATTATTCTGGGTTCCACAAAGAAATGGAATAAATAGGATAAAAGAAAGGGGGGTGGGGGTGGAGAGAGAAAAAGAGTGAGAAAGAGAGAGAGAGAAACTTACCATAAAGAACTGGCTCACACAATTATAGAGGCTGAAAAGCCCAAGATCTGCAATTTGCGAGCTGGAGACCTAGGAGAGCCAGTGGAGGGAGTAGTTCCAATCTGAGCCCAAAGCCCTCTAAACAAGAAGAGACAATTGTGTGAGTTCTAGTTCAAGTCCAAATCCAAAGGCAGTAGAAGACCAATGTCCTAGTCCAAATACAAAATCAGGCAGAGAGAATTTTTTCTTATTCAGCATCTTATTTATTCAGACCTTTAATGGATTAGATGAAGCTCACTTACATTGGGGAGGGCAATTTATTTCACTCAGCCTGTCGATTTAAATATTAATCTCATCCAGAAACACTCTCACAGACATACACAGATATATTGTTCAATCAAATATCTGGACTCCCTGTGGTCCGGTCATGTTGACACATAAAATTGACCACCACAGTGACCACGTGGCTCCAATATCTTGTTTTACTAATGAAGCCTGGGTAGGTAATGTAACTTGGCCAAGGACAGAAGAGGCTGGACAGCAAGGTTCCTGCTTCCAGTCTAGTGCCTGGTCCATGGGACCACAGGACAAGATTGTTTTTATTATCATGTCCTCTGTGGTTAAATAGTTCCTGACCTATACAGATTCTACTTCTTTAGTGCTCACCCAGAGCTTGCCTCTCTTGACAGAGCCCATGTTATACACCAAGGGTGATATTTTTTACCCTCATCAAATGATGAATTCTAATTCCTCATGACATTGATTTCTGAATGAAACAGTATCTAATTCACTTGTTCTTAACCAGGGGTGCATATCACAAGGAACTGTTTTTTTTAAAAAAATATATATTCCTGATCGTAGGGTTCCCTTGCCTTCATTACCCATCTACCCTCTGAGGACAGAAGTCCGGCATTCTCCAGATAAGATAGGGGGTGGAGACAGGTACTGGCTTCTGCTCTGATCCTGCCATCCAAAGATAGAGGTCCTCCCAGCAAGCAGTTCTCCAGTAGGCTCCAGGCTGGCTCAGGTGTGAAACACAAAGGAAACACAAAGGAAAATACATAGTTTGGTGTAAGTCTGATAGGCTTTTCAAGTACCCTTTCAAAGATAGTACAGAGCAGGTCACTACCTCCACTGGCATATACAGTTGGCTCTAATGAAAAACTTGTAAGATTTGTAAGTAGTTCTTGCTGAAGAAATGTTGGATCCATAAAACTTCAACATTTTAGCATTTGTGCTCAAAGTCCTACTGTTTTCTCTGCCTTCAAGATGAATTACTTTCTTACTTTATGTGCTTCTACAACAGGTAACTGTAGACACTTTCCTAGTAGCCAACTTAATAGTCAGTAATGAGACTTCCCTGGTGGCACAGTGGTTAAGAATCTGCCTGCCAATGCACGGGTTCGATCCCTTGTCCGGGAAGATCTCACATGCCGTGGAACAACTAAGCCTGTGTGCCACAACTACTGAAGCCCACGCACCTAGAGCCCTTGCTCCACAAGAGAAGCTACCACAATGAGAAGCCCGAGCACCACAAGGAAGAGTAGCCCCTGCTCCCCCCAAGTAGAGAAGGCCTGGGTGCAGCAACGAAAACTCAACACAGCCAAAAATACATTAAAAACAAAAAATAGTCAGTGATCATTACCTTCTGTCATGAGGATTCAACATGAGCATAGTTGTTCCCCTACTGGGATTCAGACATATCTGAACATTTCAGAAAACTTGCTGTGATGAGCTTAACAGAAATTTGTTCATGTGCAGATGGAGAAAATTGTTCTTCCTGTTTGGCAGAACAGGCGTGACTAGCAGAGCTGTGGCACTAGTAGAACTGTTCAGGATCATGTATGCATTGGCTTCTAGGAATTTGAGTAAAATTTGAGGATGAGACTCTGTAAGAACTGGAGAATCTGGGACAGTGCTTTGAAATCAATATATTATTTAAGCAGGGCCTCGTAGGCAGAATAATGGCCCTCCAAAGATGCTCACATCCTTGTTCCAGAGCCTGTGAATGAATATGTTACCTTACATTGCAACAGGGAATTTACAAATGTGATCTTAGATTATGCAAATGAGCTCAGTCTAATCACACAAGTACTTCAAACCAGAGGACCTTTCCCTGCTATAATCAATCAGAGAGAGGTGTTATAGCAGGAGAGGTGTCAGAGAAATGCAAGGTTTCTAGCTTTGAAAATACAGGAAGGTCCCATGAGCCAAGGTATGTGGACAGGCTCCAGAAGCTGAAAAAAGCAAGGAGATGGAATCTCCCCATGAGCCTCTCTAAAGGAGTATAGACCTGCAAACACCTTGATTTTATCCCAGTGAGACCTATGTCAGAACTCACAGATCCAGAACTTTAAGTTAATAAATTTATATTGTCCAAGCTACTCAGTTAATGGTAATTTTTTACAGCAGCAATAACAACAACAGAAAACCCTAATACAATGTCTTTAACCAAGAAGAAAAGTTATTTTATGTCAATAATTAGATCTATTCAGGACTAAGATAAAACTGCTGAAAGACTTCCCCCTCCTCATAAAAGAAAACTCTCTGTGCTGTTTTTATAAACTTTTCCAAGTTGTTTTGAGTGCTTTGAATTTAACCTGACTGCAGAATTTAACTTTTCATGCTTGACATCTCTAATCACAAAGCAGAGGCTGTGTCCTCCACTCCTGTACTTTCCACCCAGAACACCAGGTAGAACTGCTCCAGATCTCATCCACACTTATGATGGAGTTGAACTGATGTCATAGACAAACAGAACAGTTTTGAACCAACTGCCTTCAGGCAGTTGTTCTGAAACCAACAATTAAACATGCTGAACTGGGAACATGAGAGCAGGAAGCTCCATGATGGGTGGGAACCTCGATAGAGAGCCCAGTTATTCTCTACTGCCTGACTAATGTATGTCCTGCTTGGTGTAAACAACTTTTTCTAGGGGTGTCATGTGTGCCCTCTGGAATTCCACTTCTTGTGGAATGCTTCAGGTCAGCTTACTGATCAGGGTTGGGCTGTGCCTGAGTTGATGCCTCAAGCCAGGTAAAAAGCTTAATACAGAAACTTAAGGAGAAAGTCATCTAGCTTTCAAGATAGTTCTCTATAGTTAATGGAATTTGTTTGAACTGGCTAAATCCTGGACTCCAAAGGGCATAACTGAGGTTACTACTGCATGGTGGTCTCACCTTGGTGCATGAGATTCTATTGATAATAATTTTACTGTAAAGACATGTTGGCCAAGGGACAAGGGGGTGGACGGTTCAGAAGAGTCAACATAGTAGACATGAGGCTGTTATCATTAAAAGGGCCAACACTGGTCCTTGTTGGCATCTGGGAACTTGGCACTTAAACCACACCCTAGTTGTTAAGAGTAGGAGTAGCTCAATGTACCTAGATTGTTTGTACAAACAAAATGGTTTATGCTAATATCTGTTTTACTTCTATGATTCTGAAATTTTGGTACATGTTGGGGAGAGAAGCCTACATGACCAGTCCTTGATAAAAACCTTGGGTACTGAGTCTCTAATGAGGTTTCCTGGGAAGAAACATTACACACATCTTGTGTTTTCTCTGCTGGGGAAAGAGCATACGTAATATATTCCATCACTGAAGGGAGACAAAATCAGAGCCCTGTTCATAGATTTCTACAGATTCCACTCCTGCTTTTTTCCTTCATTGACCTATTGTGTTTCCCTCACTCATGTAATAAATCTTATCTATGAGTTCAACTACAGGGAGAGTCCTGTGAGTCCCTGCAGAAAATCACTGGATGAGTGGATGATCTTGAGAGCCCCATTACAAAAAGCATATGTATGTATGTGTGTGCATGCATAATCAAAACTGAATTAAATAATGCATATAAAATCACATAATCATATAACCATTTATATGTATATATAACAATTTAGGCTTTGCTATACATACTTTGTCAGAGCCATTCAGACACTAATATTCCCTAACGGATTAGGTCACTGAATGGCTTCTATCACTATGTAGACAAGTACAATTTTTCAATAAGTTTTATTTTTAGTGAGATAAATAATTTGAAAAATTATTTAATGACTTAATAAATATAGTTTGGGCATCTACCAGGTGCCATGCATTATGCTACATAGTCTGAAATGATGGAAAAATTACTTAAAACTACTACAAATAATTGAATCAATAGGATAAAGGTACACATGTACACATGTATAAATATAGATGGATTTGCATCACATTGCCATTTAAGTTTTACATAACAATCAGAAAGAGAGAGAAAAAGATTTAAACAGAGGTAAATTCACACATTTTTGTATTCAACATTCAATTCATATCATTTGGCTTAGAGTATAACGGAGATGAAGACATGAATCTGCTCTTCCTAAGTTGTCCTCTGTACCCATGGGTCTTTTATAGTGTTAGCGACTCACCCTGCTGAATATCGTTTTACAATTTTCACATAAGTCATAGCCCCTAAACCTAAGCCAGCTTCCTTAGCTGGTATTCAATCAAAGCAATTCTTTCAGGGTTAATTATATCTCTATGTTATTGTCTCCTAATATGACAACTTTAGAAACTTAACTCTCAAGTAAGATGTTTCAATACTTGTGTAAACATGCATGCCTCACAAGGCCCCTGAATTCCGAAAACTTCCTCTCTAGTTGTAAGACACCAGCACAGAAAACATTTAAATAACAAGGAAAGTGATAATATGTTCCATAATTGAAAATGTGGTCAAAGTGTTCTATTGAAGTTCAGACAATAGGGAGATTTACTCTTGCCATACTGACCAGCAAATACCATGATGGAGGAGTCTAGCACATAAGCTTCTGTGCTGTTTTATTTCTCATGTGTAATATGCAACTTACATGTTAATTGAATTTGTTTTACATTTTAACCTGTACTTAAAATGTTTGAGAGGCTACCATGTATCATGCGTTGAACTAGTTTCTTTGTAGACAGCAAATAAACAAACACTATTAGATAATAATAATAATTATATCATATAATAATTATATTGTTGACTGAAAAAAGAGGTACAACCTGAGAGTTATGAGTTCAGTTCTCTCTGGGGCAAAATGAGGACTTCAGTCCAGCAGACAGCATTTCAGATAGCTCTGAGAAACTGCTCTGAAGAGGCAGGGGGGAAGGTAAGTATATATGTGATTTTGGTGAAGGGGATGTAAATGCAATCAAACACACTTTTGCAGAAGGTTGGGGCTAGTCTCATGAAGGTTACTGCTAGTCACGAGGAGGAGACATCACCATGAAAGATTTTAGTGCTTTTCTAGATATGAGGAGAGCCAAGAATTGGGCTTATAAAATTTTCTCTTGAAAATATCTAACTATCTGAAGGCCAGTTCAGCCAGTTTTTCCCATAGCACAGAGTGCCACATTCCTGATCTCCACCCTGAACTCCTTTCAAGGAGTGTTGAAGATCAGAAGTCACAGCAGCTTGTGATTTAATCCTTGTAAAGGCAGATGGCAAGTGACAACCTTTAGTTTGCAATATTTTATTAATATAATTATTAATAATTATATACAAATATAATTATATAAATATGAATTTTACATAAATTTACATGATTAAATATTATTAAAATATAAATTTATAATTATATAAATTAATTAAAATATATAATTAATATGTTAATATATGATAAATGATATTGATATAAAAGTTAATTATTATTATAAAATAGAATAATTTCATTGTTTTTATTGTTATTACTTTATTCCCACACCAAAGTATTTGTGGAGTGGTTAGACTCTGCAAGACTCATCTCTGGCCCTGTTAAGTGAGAAGTGAGTTTACGTGTAGGTAGAGGGAGAATAACTGGCTGCCTATGTCTTGCAGTTTATAATTTCTGGAATGATATTTATAGCCCCAAGAGAACTCAGCTATTCCCACAAGAATAATCTCAGTTCATTCTCAAAATCCTCTAACATTAGTGATTTTTTGCTTTAGTATAAAACTTTGATATTTTTACCAATCTGATGCAAATCACCTTGAGGGTCATAGTTATTTGTACCAAAATATGAAGGAAGAATCCGAGTGGTGATCTTGAAATTAATGATAGAAAAAAGAGTTGAAGAGCTATGAGTACCTGGAGGTAGGTATGATCTGACTTTGTCAAATAAGGAATGGGAAGGAAAGAGCAAATTTGGGGCCTCCAAAAGCTCTTTCTCTCGGTTTACATTTACCAAGAGTTTCCTTGCTTAAAAACAAATGTGGTTAGAATTTTCAATGGATGCAGCTTTAAAGAAAAAACTGAAAGATAGGCTGAAATAAAATAATAAATGTCAAGAAGATGATGGATTCATGAGGAGCCCTTAATCCAAATGGTACCAAATTCCATTTATCTGAAATGATTCACAGTCAGGATTACCAGACTGTAACAGGTGACTACTTTTAAGTACAGATGCTAAATGTCATACCTGCAGATGGTTCATCAGTAGAACATGTAAAAAAAATCTTAATTATGTACTATGAAGCCTTTTCATAAAAAGATAGAAGACAGGCATTCATTATGCTTGTTTGAGTTATATCACTGAGTATAGATGCTGTTATGAGTTAACTGGTGCTTTAATCAAAACAAGTATCAGTGGATCAATTTAATGATATGAAGGTTCTGACTTCAGGTTGGAAAGTTTCTAGCAATGCAAAATTCTTGCAGTTTCCTGATTTATGCATCAAAGAAAAGGCTTGTCCTCCACCAAAATACCACATCGATATGTGTTAAAGAAAGAGATGCTCAGCTAGTCTTCCTTAAATAGAAGCCTTCCAGATTAGCTTGGAATTCTCCTGGAGACATATCACACCTGAAGCCTGAAGCTGGAAACATTTAATTCCTCACATGGACTTTGGAATCATTGTGGCAGGTTTATCAAAGAACATTTGTCATTCATGAACACATGCATTTTATATTCAAATTATTTTTTGTTTTACCGTCATTGGCCAGTTTATACTATGGACATTGCTGGAATGACAACTTTGGCCAAATAGCAAATCCACGCTCAAAGATGGAGCTTTAATGAGAAGTATATGCATGGAAAAAAAAAAAAAAGATGGAGCTTTGATTCAGTTTAGCACATTGAAAAACTCTCTCAGACTTTGAATGTGATTCCCCATAGAGACAGCTCTCCAAATATTTTGAGTCTCGGCAACTCCATCTGGATTATATGGCCCGTGGTGATATCAATAGTGTATTTGTTAAATTGTTATTCTCATTTCCTGATCAATTCACATCCCACTTCATCTTCATGATAAAAGGATGTTCAAACCCTACTGACAATACAGTGTTAAATTCTCTACATCCATTTCCTTATCTTTCCAATAATGAATGACATGCTACTGTTTAGGTGTGTGTTTGTGTGTGTGTGCGTGTACCCATGTGCTTTACCTTTGAACATATTTCACATAACTAAGAGTGCCGTATAAATGCAAGGTTCGCTATGACTGGTTTTGACCCAAAATCAAATCCAAGGGAAACTCCTTAGATCTCTGAACAAGCTGATTTGCAAGAAGGAAGCAACCCTGCCAAGAATTAGGTGCAAATGACTGGGAATTTCTGCAAGTGAAGTTCTTACTTTTTGTCCTCTTTTTAGTTAAAATAAGAAAGCAAACAAATAAAATCCTGTATATTTAATTATGATGATATAAATTACATAATTGCAATAAAAAGTAAAACAGTACAAGAGCTAAAACTGGAAAGTAAAAGTACTTCAACCTCCTCATTCCCACCTCTCAGCAGAACCACTATAAACTGTTTCTTGCATATACTCCTTATAACTTTCTTTGCAAAAGCAAGTGCACATATTTACATATCTATATACATATATTTATAAATCTTTCCTTTACACATATAGCAGGATGCCTTACCAGGAGAAGCACATGCCAAAATTTAAATTTGTTATTTTTATTCTTATTTGGCAAGAGAATTATACCAGCGTAAACAGATAATCACCTTATAATCACAAACAATAGGTAAATGCACAGTGAATCATCTCATTGTCCAAGCAAGTGGGGTATAGTAAGACTTCTTATGTCCCATCACCTTAGTAACTCATGAAACAAGATTAGTTTTCTAGGTCCATGAGATGGCAAACTCCAAAACCTGTGTCAGCATAGCCCTCTGAGGTTTGGCTTATTCCTGAGGAACTTGTAGTGAATTTAAAAGAAAAGAGCTAGACCATAACTGCAACTTGGGGAAGTCCGGCTTATCACTGTTGAGGAAGAGGGACTGGCTTTCGTAAAGACCCCTGGGGCTGCTGCAGGTATCCACACAAGCTTGTGCTCATAGATGCCATAGGCAAGCTTTGCCTGTTGAATTCTGCTTGTCCAGCCTTTAAGTGTGATAATAGTGAACTAAATGAACTCATGTTTTCACAGTCTGACCTGTGTAGACTAAATCAGCTCAAGTATTCTTAGGACTTCAAGTTGGGGAGGAATAGAGAAGAGCAAAAGCATTTGAAAGGGAAATCTTGAACCTTATTCTTATAGAATTTGTGGAGGGCTGCACAAGTAACTAATATAAATGAAATAAGATTTCTACTACACTGTTATGTTACAGAGAACTCTACCACGAATGTAAGTAACAACAGGGATCTGTTCATTTTGACCTATTGTTAATTCTCTTAAATTACACGCACATTAGCTAGTTTAAAATTTTAAAGTTCTATCCATGTTTGTATAACAAATTTGGTTTATTATATTCAGATCATATCAACTTTCTTTTCTCCCTTCAGACATCTCCAGTATCTTTTCCCATTAGCACATGCTGCATAATATTCTCAATTGCTGCAAAATATTCACATTTTACAAAAGTATCATGAATTACTTTTAAAATGTCTGACTGTCATTTTCTTTGCGCATACAAAATAATGTGGCAATAGCTATGCCTATACATGTGTTTATGTCAATGTAATTCACAGATCAAATCCCCAGCAGATGAATTCTTGGACAAGAGATGAGTCACTTTCAATTTGATAGCTATTGCCAAATGGCACTCCGAATGCTATCCATTTATACACTTAGCAATGATGTATGAGAATCAGGATTTCTTTGTAAGGAAAATGACCCATTACAGATGTTTCTCAAAGTTCTGGATGATGTTACTTAAGGTCAAGACCACCTGACTTAAAAACCCTCCACTCCTACTCCCACAAAGCACTAACTCAAATCAATTCTTTCTGCATTGTAAAGAGACTAAGTGGACATTTTCTCCTTAAGTTCCTACCTCTGAGGGACAAATTTAGCTCAAAAGTATATTTTTTTCACATAAAAGCAGTGGCCAATTTTCTTTTGAGCACCTCACACTCACAATTTCGCAGGCACAAATGTCAAGGAGGTGTGTGGTACACCTGCTGATTCACACCTCTGTCAGAGAAAAACACTTCAAAGCAGCCAAAGGTGCTGGCCCAGTTTCACTTGCACCCCACCACTTTCTCCTGTACTCCCCCTTAACACCTCCACACACAGATGCTGCTCACACCTTCTAATTTGTGGCACCTCAATTTAATCCTGCCAATTCATTTACTATTCACACAGGCATGAGATACTGACATCACCAAGAAAGAAATAACTCTTGGAAAGGTGATGTATTTCCAGAGGCTATACAAACAGGAGTAGAGGACAGTTTCAGAATACTTTCACAGAAAAAACTTTTATTCTTTAGATCAAATTTGACCAAAATGACCTTCTTCAAATCCATCCACATTTACCTGCTTCAGTTGTAATCATTGTCCATGATACATGCTTTCTTTTCCACATGGGATCTTCCCTTTTCTTGATGATAATCAAAAGAGTAGCTATCATTAGTGTAATAGAGCATATAAAAGAGATTTGGGGCAATGCTACTGGGCTTTCTGTTTAAGAAAGTGAGTCTGGACTGAAGATCATTTCACTTGTCTTTGACTTGAAGTTTTTGACATCATTGTAGCACTATTGAACTTTTTACCAGATTGCTACACCAGAATTCCAGAGTCTGATTGGTAGAGTTTGAATTCCGAATAATCCTTACTATATCTAGGATATTAGGGAGTTACTTTATTCATGGTCAGACAAAACTTTGGGTATTGGCCATATTGAATGAAATATACATGTTTGCTGCTCATGTGGAATTTATGTCATGGGAGTGAAGGCATAAAATTAAAGAGTAATTAATACAGAGAAAAGAACATGAAGAAAATAAAATAATATGATAGTTTGGTCTAGGCTCTGTAGAGAGAAACATTAGAGTGGTAATGGAAAGCATCTTTAAAGAGGTACCGTTTGAGCTGATGCCAGAGTGATGAGGCATATGAAAAACATGGAAAAAAGAATACCAGGAAGATAAAATACCTCTAAGCTGGGAATGAGCTTGGTATATTAAACATATATTTTTTTAAATGGCCATTTCAACTGGAGTATTATGAGCAAAGGCTAAAGGGAGATGGCATGATATAATGTCTGAGGAACAGTTGGGCCAGCTCATAGGCCACAGTGAGGAAGATGGGCATGAGCTATTAAGAGTACAGACTCAAAAAATAAATAAATAAATAAATAAAAGAATACAGACTCATATTATCAGCTCCAACTAGAACAATTTGGTGCATTTTCTCTTGCCTTAGAACATTTTCAGTCCACATTCTCCATGATTAATATGGAAGCTTTTTGCCTTTGAACGTTTACCTTCCTTACCTATTTATTCTGGACATGGGGTCTAATCCAAGTGAAGTTTTAGTATCAATGGATGATAGATCCCTCTGGAAAGTCTTCATCTTCATTGGCTGATACCATAGAGCACAACATGACAAGAATCTACAAAAAGTTAAAAATTTTTGATGATACTTCTGAAAATGTTTTTGCCTAAGAAAAACACATATCCAAGCCCAAATTCCAGTGGTGGAGAAATAAATTCTACACTCCACATCTTAATGAAGGGAACTACAGAATCACATTGCAAGGAGACCTGCATACAGGGATGAGATAAATTTGTGGCCATTTTTTTGTCATCTGCCACACTTTTAGAGCAATAATGTCTAATAACAAAAATGATAGCAAATGGCATTTTCCTCATTTATAACTTTAATAATTATTATTTTAATTTTAACTATAGTGTATGATATTGGCTACAGGATAGAATATTCACCTTTAAAATATCTTTTCTCTGTGTGTGTGTTTTCTTTTACAATTCTGTTCTTCTCCTCCTTCTATGATTACTATGTCTTCTATGGCTTTTGTGTTTCTAAATTTGACTCTTTATCTCACTCTTCCTTCTACTTCACTAAATATGGATACCTACTTAATTCTTTTCTTGGCTTTTCCCCTACATATCTTTTTTGAAGAGTTCTCATACACTTTAAATATCTTATCTATGAAATAATTTCCAAATATTCACCTGTTTTTCAGATATACTCTGATATCCAATTTTCTAAATTGATAGACATTTCCACTTGTGTAGTGTTCTATTAATTAAAACTGAACAGGTATAAAAAATATATTCATTTACCTTACTCACTTTGTTCTGGGTCATTATGTCCAGAAGCTGAAATATAAACTTTATTCAAATTATTTTCTCTTCCACTGTAGAAGCTATTTTTTTCTGTCCTTCATTTGTATACAAATTCACCTATTAAGAACTGATTAAAGGACCTACTTCTTTGTGTCATTATTGGAATAGACAGCCAATAGAGCTGAACTACATTAGAACAACAATATATGAGCTCCTGAATTTGATAACCTCAGAAATTTCCTGGCCTAAATTCTAACCAATCTTTTCATATTTAACCTTCCTTTCATTTATTGGAAAACCACAATATCTTTTGAATAATATCTGTTCCCACTTTTTGCTTTTAACCTGGTAAGAGCTTGTTTCTATTGTTTTTAACCTAAGAATTCTAGCTGACTTAACAATTATTACTAAACAAATGGCACATTCAGTAGATTCTCAGAGACAACATAATATATTCTCTTAGGTTGGAGTTTAAAAATAGGTGAAATGCAATAAGAATCTTATTTATATAGCAAGGATAAGAAAGTGATAGTCCATGATCAGTGACTCTTACTTGTGTGAACCTAAGATAAGGTCATCACTGGAGGTTAAGACTGAGAAGATAAGGTGGGTGCTCCCATACTACCAATTTAAGGACAATGAGGAGAAAAAGGAAAATTGAAATTCAAGATGGAATGGCTAATTCTAAATGGCATTGGATAACTGGACAATAGAAATCTAACTTTAACCTCAAATCCTTCCCTCAAGTCGGGAGCTGAAACTGAGCAAGTATGTGACATTACTAAAATAATTTCTTATTTTTTACAACTACAAAGCTGATATTCCCAAAAACAAAGGTCACAGAGTTGTTCTGTGGGTTAATGAATTACAACTCCAGTTGAATGCACAACATTGTCAGATCTCTTATATGAAAGTCAAGATCCTGAATTTTTTTTAAAGTTATAACCTAATAATTGTAATCAGAATTTCTTGGAGGACCCAGAGGACTTCTAAAATGCTTTCCAAAAGTTCTTCCTTACTTGAGGAACTGAAACATGACCCTCATGACCCTCTTTTCATTACTGTTCACTTGGAAACGAAAAATTGCATTCAAAATTGTGTGCAGAGTGAAAAGCAGAATCAACACTCTATCCAGAAAAAAATAAAGTAATTCACTAATTGTATGATTTAAAAACAGTGGATAATTGATTTAGTGGATGATTAATCAAAGAAGAAAGGCATAATTTTTAATCAGGCTCAATTTATTGATATATCTGCACTTATAGGAGATTCTACATTACATAAGGTGCTGAGGCATTTGGTTGTTTTTTAACAGTTTGCTAGATCTTAATTTATGGTTAGCCAACATAAGTGACTTAAAAGGCTAGAGATAAATTGGCATAATGTAGGCAAAGATATTTAAATGCTTGCAAAAACAGGAATGGTGTGTTTCCTGGCTTCTTTCACTTTTTTTCACTATGTTATCTGAAAGTTTTCAGAATACTTCTATTTTCCTTATCATCAGGAATAAATTGATGTGGAAGACACCAAAATGTTTATAAAATTATTTATAGCCATTTTCTGTTGGCCAGAAATGTTGGTAGGAAGGTTTGCAGTTAAAATTGGACGCCTCTTTTCAGTAGAACTGAGAGAAGATTGTGAAATGGAGGTGGAAGCAATTAACCTCTAGAAAGAAAATGGATCTTTTTGGCATTATAGGCATAGCTGATAATGGGACTTAACTATGGTGTTTAAGTACAGATATGATCACATAAATATATTTTAGGAAATAGTTTGATCCATGGAAATCTCTAGCTGTGGTTAACATATCATAGGTAACTGAGGAAGAATATTAACAGACAGCCCATAAAGGTTTTACTTAATTTATTCATCTAAAACTACTTTGGTTATAATACTCAACTAATTCCTAAGCCTGAGTAAGGTCAAAGGCACTGAGCCTTGAATGAAGTTAGTGTCTGTCACTTACAATCAATGACCCTCATTTGACATAATCACCTTATGCACCATTTTTGGCTGAAAAGATATTTCCTCAGTCTCATCTAGTGATTCCAACTTGGTCATCTGATGAATTAGTCATCCACAGAGTCTTCTTCTGAAGGGTCTGAATAGGAAGTGAGGAGCTGTCTATTCCACTACAGAATTATCATGTAAGAAGTATATCATTAGCCTAAGAAACCATAGAATCCTAGGATTTAGAGAAAAAAATAATTAGATCATAGATTTCAGTAAAAATTGGTGTACATCTGTGCAAGAGATGAAAATTAAAATGTACACGCTATCAGGGAAAATTGCCAACATTTATTGCTTCTTCTAGATACTGGAGAATAAACAAAGAAATATATTAATACTTGGTTTCACTATAAGCAAGTAATATGGCTGACAGTTATTTGTGAGAACTATTTACTATTAGTAGCATATTACCATATACACAATAACTGTTACATGTAATATGAGTATGTGCCAGATTAATTTTGAAAATTTTTATTTGATTATAATTCTAAACTCTGCTCCTTGTGTTCAGTTTTCTGTTGCTAAGCAGGCATATCACCTGATCACAGCGTGAAAAACAGAAAAGAACATTGAATGTAACATTTTATAAATGTTTGCTAAAAGAAATATACCTTTTTCTCCATAACATAGACATCAGAGGTAGTTTTCATTTTTTTATATCCTATATAGAGCTTTATGCTGAAAGCTCTGGAGGAAATAGAACAGGAAAGACAGAAGGGAGGTTTCAAATGTCATCTATCCAGTGCAGGCTAGGTGCAGGTATATTTGAGATGGGGCCCTGAATGCTATGGTTGATCAGGTGGGAGTTAGCAGAGGTCAAGAAAGATTAAGGATAAACTCATATTTAAAAAAGTATGAAGGGGATCAAAGTTAAGAAGCCAAACCTATTGTCAAATCCAAAGGGGAAACATAACTGAGATTAGACAAGCAGGTCAAAGTTTAAGCAAAAGTGAGATTGGCTTATCAAACATTTTGAATGTCTGCAGTGTTCTTTTTGTCTTGGGATACCTACCCTGAAGATTTTACAGCCTAGTGGGCAAGATATACATATAAATAGATCATTATAACACAACAAAGGAAATTTAATCTTAGAAAATGGCAGATAATATTATAGATCCAAAAGAAAGGGTCATTTAAGGTAGTTGAAATGGAAAAGACAAAATGCTTTCTGGAAAAAAAAAAAAAGGTACAAACAGAGACTTAAAGAATATGTTTAGGAGTTAGATATGTAGCTGACATCTGTGGGATGACTAGGGGGCCCTTCAGGAAGGAGAGTTAGGATACCCAAAGAATAAAAGTCAAGAACAAAGAATGCTGAAAATTATGGGCAGGTAAGTTCTGCTAGACTGAAGTGCAAGGGAGAATATGGCAAGACTTGATGGTGGAGGTGGTAGAAGCCAGAGGATGTGGGCAGAAGAAGAAGGTGATATCTGATATGCCATGATGAGGAACTCAGGTAATAACCTGTAGGTGATGGATCATCATTGAAAAATTTGGGAGATTTTGTTAAAGGATAAGTAACCTTCTGTAGTCTAGAACTTCCATTAAATAAGCATCCTTTGCCTCTCTCCTTATCCCTTACTCACTACTTCCCCCTGGGTATAAATGGAATTATTTAACAGATGAGTCTATGGGAAACTGATCTGCCTCTTCTAGGTTATCTCTTAGGAATGCTTGTCTACAGAGAAGGTGTTTTCTGGCCTGCTCCTCTGTTGAGTGGTTAGCTTAGAAGGAAAATATTTGACACTATGGAGACCAATTTACCCCACTGTGCATCTGACTTGCAGGAGTTATGTGCCTAATTTAGAGGAGAGTGTTAACCTGCTCTTTTACTCTGGATATGAAACCACATTCTGTAGTCAGATTTTTTATAATAAAACTAACATTTTTATCTCTAACTAATTTGTGCTAACACAGGTAGGGAAAAAATAGTTTACTGACATTAAAAACTTCAATTTTTTTTTCTTTGAGGTGGATCATTGGTAGTTAAGTAGAAAATGAGTTTTAGAAGTACTAAGTCTGTCAAGAAAAATCAATAACTTCTTTTAGAGATCCAGGTGAGACATTAGGTTTAGTCATGTGCATAACAAGGAAGAGGTAGGGCTGAGAAACATTTAGAAAGGAAAATAAGGTTCAGTGAATAATATGTGACAGTGTAAGAAAGGACATATTAAAGATGGCATCTGAATCTTTATCCTAAGTGACCATGTGAATAGTAGGAACCCAACTCATAGAGTAACCACAGGAGACCTAATTTAAGAAAGAATTTAGGTTGGGATTTGAGTTTATTTTGTGATATCCAAGTGGAAATATCTGATTGAAATTGGATATATGAGCCCAAGAGCCCACAGGAGGTGACTTGGTTGGGAGGTGGTAAATGAAATAATGGAAGTGAGTGAAGTTACTCAGAAATACTCTAGGGAGTGAGAAGAACAGTAGAATGAGGACAGACTATGGACAAAAACAACATTTAAAAGACATTTTGTAAAATATGAAACAAAGGTCTACAGAAGGAGGAAAACCAAGATATTGTCACTTAAGCAAAAGGAGTAACATTTTTAAGAAAAAAAGATAACCAAAGATATCAAAAGTTACAAACAGCTTTATTAACAGAAGTATTGAAAAACTGTATTGAATGTAATACCTAGTACCACCAGCAATATTACAGAGTAATGTTAATCTATTGTTAAAGATGAAATGACCAGACTCCAAAAGAATACAGACTATAATGGAAAATAAATTCACTTATATTAAAATTAAGAACTTCTGTTAATTAAAAGATGCCATAGTGAAAGTGAAAAGGCAGTCCACCCTCTGGGTAAAAGATATTTGCAGTACCCACAGCTAATAAGTACCAGCATATATAGAAGTTCTATCATCATCAACAAAACGTGTAATGACTCAAGGGGAAAAAAGGGGGAAAAAAGTGAGCACTCAATTACAGGAGAAAAGCATGAATGGTGGATAAACAAATGAAAGGATATTCAATCTCACTAGTAACTAGGGAAATGCAAATTAAACTCAAAATAATACACTCTTTTTATACTTACCAGATTGACATAAAATTAAATGACTGATAAAATTAAACATTGGCTGGGATACTTAGCAAATTAGGGACTCTCATTCACTGCTGACAGGAGTATAAATTGGTAAAACTCTTTTGGAAATATTTTGGGCTTTCTAGCAAAGCTGAGTATGTACAAGCCCTAAGATCCAGCTATTCCATTCAAAGGTTATCTCAGTGTCTAGAACAAATCTTATACGAGAAGATATGTTTAGAAGATATGTTTATATCATCATTTTTATAATTGAAAAAATACATATAATCATAACTTCCTTTAATAAAAACTGATAAAAAAGATATATGGTACCCCAGCTATAAATCACAGCTGTGCAAAACTACATGATATTAGACATCTTGGTAATGTTAAAAAAAGAAAATCAAGAACTAGCACAGTTAGATAACACATTAGCAAAACTAAACAATACATTGTTTAGAGATGCACACTCAAGTGGTAAAACTATAAAGGAAAGGCAGGGAATTATTAATTTAAGAGTTAGAAGAACAAGCACCTGATGGAGAGAAGGGTTTGGAAGAGGCTATGATGACTGAGAGGCATGGAGGGACTTCTGGGGTACAGGTTACGTATGTTTATTGATCCAGGTATATGGGTACACAAGTGTTCACCTTATTTTTCTTTAAAATGTACTGCTACACTTCATATACATACTCTTATAATGTATTCCATAATTTAAAGAAAAATTTTAAATAAAAATGAATGGGATCTTAGAAGCAGCTCATTACTTTATAATAACCTGAAATTATTAAAATAACTATTTTAAGAAGAGTCATTGTAAATGGGACTTCTACATTTTGCAATATGACAGGTGAGATATTTTGGAACCAAAAAGCTCCTGAACAGTTAGAAAGGCAAATGCAACAACATTATTTTACACCTGTAGCTGAGCTTGCAAAAGAAGTCAAGAAGGATACATGGAGGCCTAAAACAAAGCTGGAACTGACATCTAGAGTAGTAAGCATAACTTAAGCCAGAACCACTGGGCTACTGATAGCAGTGTAGACTTAGAATGGTTGCCACAGGGGACAGGAGACCAGTCCTACAACCAATACAAAAAGGGCGGTGGAATTGAGAACCCTGCATTGAGTTGGAACTCTCAAAAAGCTACAGTCTCGGGAATTCCTTGGCAGTCCAGTGTTAGGACTCCCCACTGCAGGGCACAAGTTCGATCCCTGGTCAGGAAAATAAGATCTCACAAGCAGCATGGCTTGCCCAAGAAAAAAAAAAAAAAGCTACAGTCTCAGTTAAAATCCAAATGAATGGAATGAAAACAAAACAAAACAAAAATACAGTGACGTGTAAATTCTTTGTCTCTGACTTGGGTCAATGTGGGACTATTATATCAAGAAATGTTGCTGTAAAGAGAACAGAGATTTGGCTCAAGAGAAAAAAACATAAGCAGTAAAGAAAATAATATTGTAATACATTATTTACCTTTCTCTTGTCCCAGGCAATTTTACAAGTAGATTCTAGCAAAAGCTCAAGCAATACATATAATCTCAATTTCATACAAGTTGTTTCAGGGAAAAAAATATGATAGTCTTAACCAATGTAGAAAATGTATTATATGAAGTTCAGCATTCCTTTGTGGTTTCAAACTCTCAAAAACCATGAATAAAATAAAAATCCCTTAACTAGAAAAATGCCATGAAACAAAAACAAAAACCTGTTCAATGAAGAATGGAGCATTTGCTATATATCAGAAGTAAAGCTTGGGATGCTTTGTTATCACCATAGGGTTCATATTTCCTTTATATTATGATAATTCAAGAGAAAATATGAAGGATGAGGTTTAGGAAGGAAAAATAAAATTGTCAATATTTTCAGACAATGCAATCATCTACATAGAAAATCCTGCAGAATCTACATCAAACCAGAAATTTTCAGTGTTCTGGAATCTAAGCCAAGTGTTTCAAAAAGAGAATAATCAACAGAATTTAATGCTGGGAGGCTAAATGATATAAAGTATAAACAATGTTTACTTGGCATTGTTCAAATGATTGGTGTCCTGGACAGGATTAATTTCTGAGGAGTGGTAGGAATAAATAGATCAAGAAAGGCAAGAGAAGAAGTGCATAGAGTGAGTTTTCTCAATTATCTCAAGGAGTATTGTTGTACGGGAGAGTAGAGAATTGTGGAAGCAGCTGGAGGGAATATGAATTTGTATTTTTTTAAAGATGGGAGTTATATGTTACAGATCAAAGTTCAAGTAAAATGAATTTGTAGTGACACAGATCTGCTTGGTTTGATGCTTTGCCCCAGCAGGTACTCAGAATGAAGAAGTGGGGGGGGGGTTAGACGGTACATTAATCAGGGCCCTTCTCCGTGCTGAGCAATAGAGCAAGGCTCATTAGTTTACCTCGTGTGAGAATATTAGTGGCATACCATCAAGGGCATAAGAGTGAAAAATTATAGAAAATTTTGAGTACTATTTTACCCTTATATTTATAATGTATTTTTTAATTCTCCTTATTTTTAATTATTAAGGTAATATATGCTCAGGGTGGTATGCATGTAAGTATTCCCCCTAATACATATGAAAATCATAAAGTCTTTACATTCTTCTAGTTATCTTTTGTTCCATTTTCTTTCTTCCAATGAATTTTCAACCTTAGAATTGTAGTTATATGTTCTGCATATGGCAGGTTGTAAATAAATTGCACCACTTGGAATTATATACTGTAGCAGCCTTACTTGTTATTGTTCTTTTTCTGGGTTTGTCCACTATAGACTTTATCCTGACTTCTTTATCTAAGTTCTACTGACATAAGCCAGTTGTAGAAATAAGAATTTCAATGAAGATTTCATTTCACGATGGAGGACTGCAGCAGAAGCAACCTCTTAAAATTGATTAATAAACATATTTACTCTAAAAATTCACCTGCCATTTCCTCCAGTGAGAAATGATTACCAACTCTGCCCAGAGCAGCTTTTGTACATGGTGAGAGAATAAAAAATTTTATTCACGGAGTGTTTTACCAAACAGAGTACCACCCAAATAAGACCTCCACACAAGAAGCTTTAACCATTCTCAGCTTATTTAACATGAAATATTTTATGAAACATAGTCAAATCTTATGCAACAATCCCTCTTTCTACTTTTCTTGAAAGAAGAATGGGCAATATTAAAATTTATTCTCCTAATGTCCAGAAAAAATCTACATACATTATGATTTTTATTTCTCTTTCTTTGACTCTTATATATGTGCATGTGTGTAAAACTTTTTTTAATGTGATCAGTATATTCATACCATTTGTCAAAGTTTTGGACTTGATTTGGTTGTTGTGGTTTAATAATATATTATGTATATCCCTCCATGTCGGATTTATATCAATCTGTTATGATGACTATAAAGCATTCAATATGATATATAACAAATTTTTAAACAATTTAGTAATTAAGGTATTTTTCCTCTAACATTTTTCTAAATGCAAGAATGGCTGCAAATGGGTTCCTTGAAAATATATTTCTGAAGGCTTATGAAACACTTCATGAATCTATAAGAGACCAAGTGTGTGGGGCTTGGTCCTTGCCTACCCCTAGCTTTAATCAAAGGAGCTCCACTTTTGTCTTTTGTACACATTGAGCTTCTATAAAAGCTAGTTGATAAAAAGTTTCTGCAGGTTGAAAATTAGATAAACAATAATAAAAGTTAAAATAACTTTATTATAATACTCCATCTCTGATCTTCATGTTAAAAGGTAAGAATGGGACTGTACCAAAGTAATTCCAGTGCTTTCCCGAGAGATGTTCCATAGACTTCGGGAGACTTTGTACCTTTATTATCCCATGGTTGGCTGTTTTTTGGTAACTTTTTGCGTAAAGCCCCCATTTATCATTCTTCCCAATTTGGATGAAGACTTTTCCCATCTCAAGTAACACATATTCTTTTGTTAGATGTAATCAGAGCTTGGAAGCATCAAAATGATCTAACTGTTGAACATCTAGAACGATCCAGGTCAATGCATTTTGAGAGGGAATCCATCCTTGGAAGTCCACTTAAAAGCGTTTTGACACAGTTGGATGCCACATGTGATCTACCTCTAAGGGCTGTTTTCCATGTACATGTGTGTGATAGTTACCTTTGCACAAAAGGCCTTTTGGTCAACTATACTAAATGACCCTATACATAAAGCTATTCTCTTTGGGCCCTAGCATCTCACTTTTTGAGCCAAAGGATTTGGCTTTAATGGTCTCCCCAACTACTTTCAGCTGTTACCTGGCAATGATATTTGAAAAAACACAGGCAGAATAGGGCTCCAAGTATATCTCCTGCAGAAGAAAATAAGCCAACTGTTGAACTTTCCTGGGCTAAATCTGCCTTGACTTTCTCCAGCTCATTCTATCTTCAGCTGTTTTAAAATATAACCTTGGCAATCAACTATGATCTTGGTAGTATTTTAGTATATAAGAAATTGCTAGGAGCCACAGAATAACTTGAATTCTCCTGGCCAGAATCTTTTCCTGGATCTCAGGACATGTTTAATCTCTCAGTATTTTGACAGTTCTTATCCAACTCTCTTCCCAGATAACAAGGAGGCTGTATAAATCAGAGCACAGTTCTCTCTGTTTTTCCCAGCATGCAGGATTCACTCTTAATGAGCAAATTCTCTTGGGGGAGG
Organism: Globicephala melas; assembly: GCF_963455315.2. Classification (NCBI taxonomy): domain Eukaryota; kingdom Metazoa; phylum Chordata; class Mammalia; order Artiodactyla; family Delphinidae; genus Globicephala; species Globicephala melas. The sequence continues at coordinate 19,273,094 of NC_083325.1, forward strand.
GAATAGTTTGAAATAATTGACACCAACACTAGAACAAAGTTGTGTCCTAGAAGCTGTCTTGGAATTCAAATGAGAAGACCTGTTTTCTAGCCAAGAGTTGGCTGCTTGCCAACTGTGAAACTGAGTTTTTCTTCTCTGGAATGGAAATATTCTCATCGTCTTGCCTCAAAGAACTATACAACATGGGGCTCAACAAATGGTTTGTAAACATGGAAGTGTTCTATAAACATGAGAGGTGGATTTTTTCCTTTTTTTCCCTTTTCTTTTTCAGTTTCCCAATCATGTTCCCTAGAATAGTGGTTTGCAAGGTTTCAGTCAATGGAGATTTATAGTCTTCATTCTTTGAGATGGTCATCTTTATTAAGGCTTGAATAATCGTATATAGGCAAAGGAAGGCTTTTATTCCTCCCAGGAATTGTTTTCCCTTAATGTTGGTCTGGGAAGTGCTGTCATCAAGAAAAGTCCTAATCAGATGAAGCAGTGAGAGCCCATCTATAAGAGGAAGGAATTCATGATTTAAAAAAAAAAAAAAAAAAAAAACAACATAAGAAATGCAACTTGATTACATCAAAGTCAAGCCTACAAGCTTAATCTACCAAAATCTAGCTCAGTGGCAGACATGAAGTAGGTGTTTGAAGAGTACTAAACAGTAAGTCAAAAAAAAGATGATCAAAGGTGAACTCTGTCATTGGGAAGCTCTGAGAGCAACCAGGAGGGTTAACACACGAAAACACAAGATATGCAGTAGCTATAATATTATTTATACAGATTTATATGATGTAATATGAGAGAAATGTGACAAACATTATGAAAGCAGAAAAGAATAACTGATTGGCTCTGCCCACAGAAATTAGACACACATTCACCAAGGGTCAGTCATTCCTTGTGAGAAGTAAAATATTGCCTGCTATATCAGTAAACAAAGATGTCATAGTCATCAGCAATTGCAACCATCTCCTAAGGTGAGCTGGTGAGCCCTGAGGGAACTCAGGAAGGAAACAAAGAATACCTGTCATCTAGCAGCCATCAGACTACAGACATTCCCAATGGTGGACCCTGAGGAAACTCAGAATGTGAAAACACAGCATACTGGCCCCAGATAGCAGAGGTGCATATCAAAGAAATGATTTCAGTGGGCCCAGACTCTTGCATCTTCCCATACATAGAAAAGTGCTAAATTCCTTCACTTGAGATATCTAGATTTTTTTAATGATAGTAATTTTTTCTCCTACTACCTGTCCTTTGTTGCAAAACTCCTATATACCCTAACTCTCTCCTTGCCTCCTCAGAGCAGTTTCCTCAGGGTCACTTAAGGTGCTGCCTCCTCCGCTTGAAGTCCTCAGTATGTCCTCCAAATAAAACATAACTCTCAACTTTTAGGTTGTGAATATTTTTTTTAGTTCACACTTAGTTGTGGGTCACCTAATGGTTATGTCAAAAGGCTGACTGCAGCTTCCCATATACTCTCATGCCATTCAGTTCTCTTTCTCTCCAGATAGGAAAAGGAAAGAACAAATACTGGATGAGATTTTGGACGGTAGCATTTGGAATAAGTTTACAAGGAAACTCTCTTCTTATATGTTGGAAAAAATGTAAGTCCCAGATTCAGCTACCCTAATGTGTCCTTGAGGATGTACATGTTCTCAGCAAGTTATTCCTATTACTTACAAGAAACCCCACAGGGACAGCTACACTCCTTTAAGTTATCACTTCTCATCAGAGTGCCTAACTGTCCATTTATTTGCTGACAGCTTGTAATAAAAATTTAAAAATCTACCACATGTCTTAAAAGGGAAAAAAATATCGACGTTATATCTTTATCTTTTTCAGACTTGAAGGGGATACATTTAAAAAATGTAAACTTTAGACACCAATGAGCACTACAAGGTCATAGTTTGGCTGCTTATGCATGTGTTGTGAGATTAATAAGGAGAACTCATCCACAAAAATCTCTATGACCAAAAGAAAATTGAAAATAATTGCCTATGACAACGCATTGTAGTTCAGTTCTTTAAGTTAAATGTTGCCACTCTCAACTCGTTTTTCATTTGAAAGTGCAAGATGGGAAGAAAGAATGTTTTGATTACATTTTCTAAAGGGAATAAGTTTATTTGCTCACCTAACATTTATAATCAGAAAGAACCCTCTCTGTATTATGGGTTCCATGACAGTCCAGAAGCTTACCTTTTTTCCCCTATTTACTTTCACCGGAACGCTGTATGCAGTCTGCATTTTAATAGACACCTAAAATATGCATAGTATGAATAAATAAATTCAGGTATTATCGATGGCATGCACAAGAATGTTAACAATAGCAAACTTTTTAAAAAGAGAGAAACCTCCCAAATACCCGTCAACAGAAGAATAGATAAATGAACTGTATTATACTGACACAGTGGAATATTATACAACATTCACAACAAATCATAGACACACATGACAATATGGATAAATCTTAACTATGTGGTACAAAAAGGTAAATCTCATAAGATTACATATAGCTTAATATCCTCTTGGTAAGGTTAAAAGAACTAAAGTAAAAAATAAGTAACTTTAGGGACACATAGGTATGTAATTAGAAATTATGTACATAAAAATGATATTAGGTACAAAGAAATATAAGAGATAGATGAACATAGGCTTTGGGGTGATTGTTCTCTCAGATATGGAAGAGCCTGGTGGATAAGCTGCTGAAGGAGCATCACACGGCTATATATTTATAGATTTTTATAAAGTTGTAAGCTTTTGTTTTGAGTGGTGAGTTATAACAGCCAATTAATTAAAAACATAAATATATGTGCATGGTGAGAATGCATCATGAAACAAGGACTATAACTAATTTAATTATGTGACCTGAGGTAAGGTAATCTCACACACACACATACACACACACACGCACACACAAAGGATGGTGATTGGATGGTGGACAGACAGCATGGATGCATGAATTCATGCATGAATAATGCATGAATTCCCCTTACAATATGAGGGGGAAAGGGATGTCACAAAAATTGGGCAGTGGGGTGAGGGGAGGTAATAAAAAGTGGAAGGGGAGAGAATCATATTCCATGGGGCTGCTGATTCCTGCAGAAACTTGATTTCAGTAAACCAGAGCCATGGTCAGAGACTCTGGCCTTGAAGAGAAGTCATATTGTTAAGCACATTCAATTTCCATTATATTAATCTCCAAATATTATGCTTCATAAATCCTCCAAGATCATATAAATTCATATATTCAACAACATAAAAGAAGATACCTAGTGGGGTATACAAGGAACAAATAAAAAACTATATCTTTAAGAAAATATAAGCCAGTAGTTAGTACTAGACAGAGAATCAAAGCGGAGTAATATAATAGGGAATGACCACATCATGACAGCTTTGTATGTGTAAATTTATTTTTCTCAACCATTTTTACCAACCATTTATTTTCATTTTCTGACTGTTCTCTTATAGCCTAGTTCTATAATAATCATAGGAATGTGGAAATATTGGTTTTGCCAGATTCCACATATCCAAGGAGACAAGAAATTAATTCATGGTTCAATGTTTTCCCACTAAAACTGAATTCAAAATACTACTGCATTGTATTCAGCCAGTCTGTCTTCTGGTGTAAATGTGAGATTTGGAGTAGTATTTTGGGGTCAGGAACACTGCAGGCATCCCTCTTTCAAAGAACATTTTATATCTATTCCTTCCCTGGAAGATAAATATCCTCAGTAAATATTTTACCTAGAATTTTAAAAATGAAAGTGTAAAAATCCCACCGTTAGGTTTGTCTTTATTTTTCCTACTCAGTCTCAATTTTCCTGATATATTACTGAACTTAAAAACAAAAACAAAAACAATAAAACAGGTTTTCATAGGTATTTAGGATTGATACAATAAAAAATAATTAAGAGTTGTGCAAGGTCTAAACAGAGTTCATCCTTTAATTTCCAGACACAATCAAGTAGGAGTGACTGTCACATCCAATCCAACACTCTCTTTGAGCAGAATTTAAGCTAGACTCCAGTACCAAATATTCTCTAGCTGACTCTAAAAGGCTTCAGGGAATGGCACCTCAAATGCCTGCCTAATCAGGCTGTTTTACAATCTAACTGTTGTTATCTTTTTGGGTTTTTATTTCCCTATTTCTTCTTTAAGCCACATTTCCTTTCATTGCCTTAAAGTGATTGCACTGATGGTATCAGGCTTTCTGTGGTAGTAAATAGGGTAGCATCTCAGGTTACTTTGGTCTTGTGGATACACATTTGCCTATTTATTTCACTGCCCTGTTTTCTCCACCCTGATGTTTCTTAGCTCAGTTCTCTGATGCAACTCCTCATCCACCTCCCACAATCTGTGAACTCAGGAGTGTCATTGGTCTAGTTATAACTGTGCTTGAAATGATCTATCAACTGTCTCAGACTCATTTCTGACCAACAATCTAGACTTCCATCCATATTATCTGCAGTCTTCATTACTGACCAGTCCTGTGTACCCTGGTGCTAAACTTTCGTGCTAAACATAGGTTTCTGGGGAATCCTAGCCCTTAATATTCCTAACCATGTTATTCAGTCAGTTTTCTCCCTACTCCCTCATGCTAACATGATACAATGTATTTCTTAGTCTGGCATTAAACATTTTATGATTTGGTAAATCATAACAGATTAAAATCTCATTTCACAAGATGTATCAAAATGAAAGTTTCTCTCTAGCCAGGTTGGACTCATCAGCTCCAAAACCACATTATAATTTCCTTTCTTTGTTTAGACTGTTCCTTTATCTAGAACACTTTTGACTATGGGTAGTTGAGTGTCTGGATCATGAGAATTACTGAAGAAATACTTGTTTGTTTATTCCTGTGTTCTGTGAATTCGTTGGTTCAATAATATATTGAATATATTATTGGTTTAATAATATATTTAACTATATATATGTATAACTGAATCACTTTGCTATACAGTAGAGATTAACACCATATTGTAAATCAACCACCACATTGTAAATCAACTATACTTCAATAAAATAAAAATTTTTAAAAGGCATATATTTAACATTGATTATGTGTTAGGCACAAGGATACAACAGTGAACCAAACAAAGTCCTTCTTTTTAAGGAATGTACACCCAGGGGAAAGAGACAATTGAAAACAAGTTTACAATGTGTCAGATGGCTATAAGTAAAATGGATCAGGCTAGAGGTAGGAGAAAAAGGAAGAGAGTATTATTTTAGATAGAAAAGCCCAAGATCTATGATGAGGGGAAACAAGCAGAGACATGAAGGTTACAGAGGAGTGAGCATCTAAAAATACAAGGAGAGAACTTTCCAGACAAGAGAAAAGCAATGGAGAGGCCCTGAGATGAGTGGTCATTGTACTTGAGAACAACAGGGAGGGGAATGAGGAGTGAGAAGAAGGGCTGTTATTTGGGGAACAAAATATTGTAGCCCAAAGAGTCATGTGGCAAAAAGGATGCTCCCCTCTGCATACCACCTCTTAGGAAGGACAGGTGGATATTTGCTGAGGAAGAAAGAAAGAAAGAAAGAAAGAAAGAAAGAAAGAAAGAAAGAAAGAAAGAAAGAAAGAAAGAAAGAAAGAAAGAAAGAAAGAAAGAAAGAAGGAAGGAAGGAAGGAAGGAAGGAAGGAAGGAAGGAAGGAAGGAAGAAAGGAAGGAAGAAAGAAAGAAAAGGAAAGAAACTGGGAAAGAAGAAGGGAAGGAAGGAAGGGTAGGAGGGAGGAAGGAAGAAAGAGAGAGGAAGGAAGGAAGGAAGGAAAGAAGGAAGGAAGGGAGGAAGGAGGGATGGAGGGGAGAAGCAAAAGAAAAGGAAGCAAGCAAAAACAAAAGAAAGAAAAAATTAGTTTGTCTTCATGTATAAGTGCTTAAATGAACCTGAAATTTTTGTCACAATCTTTACCTGCCAACTCTTAAAAACTCTTCACATTGTTTCCTCGCTTCTGGCATTTAGCACTTTTATGATGTAACCTTTAGTTTTGTATTTCAGAATTTAACTAAGATATGTGTAAGTTAATATTGGCTGGCATGCAGTGAATCCTTTAGATCAGGGGATATTAATTCATATTATTAACATGATAACAGTATTTTCTTTACACTTTTCTTCAATTTGGAAATTTTTTATTATATAGATATATGTTAGTTTCACTAGATTCATCTACCACATCACTTTTTAATTTTTTTATTGAAGTGAAATAACTGTAACATAAAATCAATCATTTGAAAGTGAACAATTCAGTGGTATTTAGTGTATCACAACATTATGAAACCACCACCTGTAGGTCCAAAATATTTTCATCACCCAGAAATAAAACCTCATAATATTAAGTAGCTATTCCCCATCTCCCCATTTCTGTAGTCCCTGGTAAGCACCAATCTGTTTTCTGCCTCTCGGGATTTAGCTATTCTGACTATTTCATATAAATGGAATCATACAATATGTGATCTTTTGTATCTGATTTCTTTCACTTAGCATAGTATTCTTGAAGTTTATGCAAGGTATATCATGTACCAGTATATCATTCCTTTTTTTAATGATTGAATAATATTGCATTGTGTGTATATAACATAATTTCTTCATCCAGTTATCCCTTGATGAACATTTCGTTGTTTTAATCTTTTGATTATTGTGAACAGTGCTTATTTGAACAATCAGGTGCAAGCGTTTATTTGAATACCTGTTTTTATTTTTGGGGGTTATATACCTTGGAGTAGAATGACTACATCTCATGATAATTCTGTATTTAACTTTTTGAGGAACTGCTAAAATATTTCCACAGTGGCTACACCATTTTACATTATTGCCAACAGTGAAATAGAAGGGTTCCAATTTTGCAACATCTTCACCAATACTTGTTATTTTCTATCTTTTAAAAATCATGATTATTATAGCAATCCTAGTGTCTGTGAAGTGATATCTCAGTGTAGTTTTAATTTGCTTTTCCCTGGTGACTAATAATGTTGAGCATATTTACATGCACTTATTGGCCATTTGTATATCCTTTTTAAGAGAAATGTCTATTCAAGTACTTTGACCATTTTTAAATTGGGCTGTTTGTCTTTTTGTTGTTGAATTGTAAGTGTCCTTTATATATGCTCTGTGGTACACCATTATCAGATACACGCTTTGCAAATATTTTCTCCCATTCTGTACATAATCTTTTATTTTTCTTGATGATGTCCCTGATGCAAAAAAATTTAATTTTGATAAAGTCTAATTTATCTAATTTTTATTTTGTTACTAGAATTTTTGATGTTATATCTAAAAATCCATTGCCAAATCCAAGGTCATGAAGATTTACTCCCATGTTTTCTTTTAAGCAATTGTGGTTTTAGCCCTTAAATTTATGTCCATAATCCACTTAGATTTTATATTTGTATATGTTGTGAGGCAGGGGTAAAACTTTATTATTTTGCAGATGGGCATGCAGTTGTTCCAGCACGATTTGTTAAGGAGACTATTCTTTCCCTAGTGATTTGTCTTGGCACCCTTGTTGAACATCAGTTAAACATAGATGTATGGTTTTATTTATGGACTCTCATTTTCAATCTATTAGTCTGTAGGTCTATCTTACCACGGTACTACACTGTTTTGATTACAGTAGCTTTTTAGTAAGTTTAAAAATAAATGTAAGTTAATTCTCATTTTTCAATATGGTCTGGGCTATTCAGGGTCCGTTGCAATGCCTTATGAATGGAAGATTGGCTTTTCAATTTCTGCAAAAAAGGCCATTGGAATTTTGATAGGGGTTACATTAAGTCTGTAGATCGCTTTCAGTAGTACTGACAAATAACAATATTAAATCTTCCAATCCATGAGCATGGGCTACTTTTCCATTTGTTTAGGTTTTCTTTAATTTCTTTCAGCAATATTTTATAGTTTTCAGTATATATATATATATATATATATATATATATATATATATATATAATATCTTCATGGTTAAATTTACTCCTAAGTATTTTTTTTTCAATGCTATTTTAAATGAAATCATTTTCTTGGTTTCTTTTTAGGATTGTTCTTGTTTAGGATTGTTGATATATAGAAACACAACTGCTTTTTGTGTCTTGATCTTGTACACTGCAATTTTGCTGAATTTGTTCATTAGCTCTAGCAGATTTCTTGTGGATCCTTATGGATTTGTATTTATAGAATCATGTCATCTTCAAATAGATTTTTGCTTTTTCCTTTCCAATTTGTTTTATTTATTTTTCTTACCTAATTGTTCTGGCTAGTATTTCTGATAAAACATTGGATTGCAGTGGTGAAATATGTGCATCCTTGCCATGTTCCTGATCTTAGAAAGTTTTAGACTTTCACAATTGACTATAATGTTGGCTGTAGACTTTTTATAAAAGTCCTTTGTAATGAGTGTTTTAACTACGGAAGGATGTTGGATTTTGTCATATGCTTTTTCTGAGCCAATAGAGATGATCATGTGAGTTTTTTCTTCATTCTAAAGTGGGGGCAGGGTATTACACTGATTGATTTGCTTATGTTGAATCACCCTTGCATTCCTAAAATAAAACTATATTTATAAAGGTATTGGTCTTTAGTTTTCTTTTATTGTGGAGGAGTCTTTATCTGGCTTTGTTATTAAGGTGATTCTGGCCTCATAGAATGAGTTATAAAGTGTTTCCTCCTCTCTTATTTTTTGGAAGGGCTTTAGATAGATTGATGTTAATTCCCCTTTAAAAATTTAATAGAATTTGCCACTGAAGCCATCTGGTCTTAGATTTTCCTCTGTTGGGAGATTTTGATTGCCGATTTAATCTCTACTTGAAATAGACCTGGTGAGACTTTTTATTTCTTCTTGAGCTATTTTAGGTAATTTGTGCTCCCAGGAATTTGTTCATTTCATCTACATTATCTAATTTGCTGGTCTGCAATCTCTGTAGCATTCTCTTGTAATCATTTTTATTTCCAATAGTAATCTCCCCACTTTTATTTCTGATTTTCTTATTTGTGTCTTCTCTCAGTTTTAGTCATTTTAGCTAAAGATTTTTAAATTTTGTTGATATTTTAAAAAAAAAAACTTTGATTTCATTAAATCTCTCTTGTTTTTCTATTTCATTAATTTCTAACTTTGTCTCTTCTTTTGCTAGCTTTGGGTTTAGTTTGCTATTCTTTTTTCTAGTTCCTCAAATATAAAGTGAGGCTATTAATTTGAGAACTTTCTTATTTTTTAATGTAGGCATTTAATCTATAAATTTCCCTTAGAGTACTGCCTTCACTGTATTCCATAGTTTTAGTATGCTGTGTTTTCATTTTCATTTATTTCAAAGTTAGATTTCAAATTTCACTGTGATTTATTCTTTAGCCTATTGGTTGTTTAAGAATGTATCATTTAATTTCTACATATTAGTGAATTTATTTCTGTTATTTTTAGCTTCATTCCATTTTTGTCAGAAAAGATACTTTGTATGATTTCAACCTTTTTAAACATATTGAGACATTTTGTTGTATAATATATGGTTTATACTGGAGAATATTCCTTGTGTACTTGAGAATAATGTGTATTCTGCTCTTCTGAGTCAAGTATTCTATATGTCTATTAGGTCTAGTCAGTTTATAGTGATGTTCAAGTTCTATATTTCCTTACTGATCTACTCTTTAAATTTTCTATCCATTTCTGAAAGTGGGGTATGGAAGTTTCAACTATTATTTTAGAGTTGTCTGCTCTTCTCTTTAATGTTGTCAATGTTTGCTTCACATATTTGGGGCCTTTTGTTTGCTACTCATATGTTATAATTGTTGTATATTCTTGATGAACTGACCCTTTCATCAATATATAATACCCTCCTTTCTCCCTTATCATTTATCAGATCCCTTAGCATATTAGTGATAGTTGTTTTAAATTTCCAGTCTGATAACTCCAACATCACTACCACATTTGAGTCTAGTTCTGAAAGCTGCTCTGTCTCTTCAAACTGTGTCTTTTTACCTTTTAATATGCTTTGCAATTTTTTTCTTGATAACCAGACATAATGTATGAGGTAAAATGAACACAGGAAATAGGCATTTAGTAATGTTAGTTATGTGATGATAAGGTGTGGGGAAGGAGAAGTATTCTATAGTTCTACGATTAGGTCTCAGTCTTTAAGAGAGTCTATGCCATTGTACTGTGAACTTCACAAGCACTTCTCAGTTTTTAACTTCTGTAGGTAGCATAGAATGCCTAGAAAGGGCTGGAGTTTAATATTTCCCTTCCTCCACATGGAAGGCTAGAGTGAGCTGGAGTTGGGTATTTCCCTCCCTCCAGTCAGTTAAGCTTGGATAAATCCCAAATAATTTAGTTTCTGATAAATTTTCTCTTGAGGGCTGTCCTGGTTAATGATAGAATATTCTGCACATTTCAAAATGGCTCGTTTCCCCTTGTCCTGCTGGAAGCACAAGGGGCTTTTTTATAATATTTTTTGTGAGAATGCTTTTGAGCTCCTGGAGTTAAAACTCACAAAAGTGTAAGAGTCCCCCTGTGACTGAGTAGCCTTGGAATTTTTACCTCTCAGACTTGTCCACTCGGTGCCCCTTACAATTCATCAATTATAGTTCAGGTTTTACCTCCCAGTACTGGTTCTTGCAGAGGTTTCTGCTCAGGGGTTTCTGCTCCAGTAAGCTGTGAAAATCTGTATTCACTTGTCTGTCCTTCCAAGTTTGGTTTGCCCTGTGAACTCACTTCTTTGATGGATCTTACAAGGGTTGTTGATTTTTCAATTTATTCAGCTTTTTACTTTCTTACTGAGATAGAGGGACAACTTCCAAGCATGTTACATGCTGGACCAGAAACCAGAAGTCCTCTTTTGTTTCTAGTAACAGTTTTTGACTTAAAGTCTATTTTGAATGATATTAATATAATCACTCCAGCTCTCTTTTGGTGGCTATTTGCATGGAATATAATATTCCATCCTTTCACTTTCAACCTACTTCTGTTCTTGGATCCAAAGTGAGTCTCTACAAAGACAGCATATAGTTGGATCATGTCTTTAAATTCATTCTGCCAAACTTCGCCTTTTGTTTGAAGAGTTTAATTCTTTTACTTTTAAATTATTTTTCTACAAGGAATGATTTACTTCTGCCCTTTTTCTGTGTTATATGGTTTTTTGTTCCTTATTTCTGTATTCTTTACTGCATTCTTTTGTGTTTAATTCTTTTTTGTGTTCCATTTTGATTCTCTTATTCCCTTAATGTATATTTTTTTAGATGTGTTCTTAGTCATGATCATAAGGATTACAATTAACATCTTAAATTATAAAAATTTAGTTTGAATACATATCACCTAAATGTCAATAACATGCAAAACTGTTCTTACCATCACTTGTCCCTTTATGTTGCTTATTTTCACAAATTGTATCTTTATACATTGTATGTTAGTTAACATAGATATATAATTATCATTTTATGTACTTATCTTTTATCACATAGGAAATAAAAGAGAAGTTAGAAGTCAAAAATACAATAATACTGTCTTTTACATTTACCTATATAGTTATTTTTATGGGAGTGCTTTTTTCTCCATGACTTCCAATTACTGTCTAGTGACATTTTGTCTTCAGCATTTCTCATAAGGTAGGTCTATTAGGGACAAACTTCCTCAGCATTTGTTTATCTGGAAATGTCTTAATTTACCCTTCATTTTTGAAACCAGCAGAGTTTTGCCAGGTATAGACTCCTTGGTGGACAGTTTTTTTTTTTCATTTAGAACTTTAAAAATGCCATTCCTCTCCCTTCTGGTCCCCATGGTTTCTAATAACACTACCTCTGTTAATTTTATTGAGGACCACTTTTACATAATTAGTCAGCTCTCTTTTGCTACTTTCAAGATTCAGTCTTTGTCTTTAGCTTTCAACAATTTGATTATAACATGTCTGTGTGTAGATGTCTTTAAGTTTGTCCTTCTTGGAATTCATTGAATATCTTAAATATGTATATTCATCGCTTTTTTGTCAATTTTGGGTAACTTTGTGGCCATTATTTCTTAAAATATACTTTCTGCCCTTTTTCTCTCTCCACTCTTGGGATAACTGTGATACATATTTTGGTATGCTTATGGTGTCCCACAAGTCTCATTTTCTTTACTCTTTTCTCTTTCTGCTCCTCAGATTAGATAACTTCAATTGAATATAGGTTCTATACTCAAGTTCACTGGTTCCTTCTTTAGCCTGCTCAAAACTACTATTAAAATGTAATGAGTTTTTCATTTCAGGTATTATTCTTTTAAGCTCCAGTATTCCTGTTTGGGTTCCTTTATAAATTTTAACTCTTTATTATTATTCTCTGTTTGTTCTTACATTGTTCTCCTGGCTTCTTTTAACTCTTTGAGCATATATGTTAATGATAGTTGATTTAAAGCCTTTGTCTAGTAAATGTCTGGTCTCTGTCAGGGACAATTTCTATTAACTTCTCCAGTGAATGAGTTATAATTTCTTGTTTATTTATGTGCTTTGTATTTTGTTATTGCTGTTGAAAGATGGACATTTGCATAGTGCAATATGTATATAATTCTAGAAATCAGATTCTTTACTCTCCTCAGGGTGTTTTTGTTGCTTGATATGGGTTGTAGCTCTTTCTTGTCTAATGATTTTTCTAAACTACAGTTGATTCTTGAAAAATGTGGGGGTTAATTTGCATATAACTTATAGAGGACCCTCTGTATCCATGATTCCTCCACATCCATGGATTCAACCAATCAGAGACCATGTAGTACTGTAGTATTTACTGTTGAAAAATATTCACAGTGGATCCATAGCAGTTAAAATCCTCATTGTTCAAGGGTCACCAGTATTTTTGTAGTCTCTATTCTTTGTCACATGAGGTCTCTGCAGTCTCTTTTCCTATAGCGATGCTCAGTGTTTTGGAAGAGAGAGAGAAATAACCTCCCAATTCCTCACACTGTGCTGGAGTACTGCTTCAAATTAGCCAGGCAGTTTACAACTCTGCCTTAGTTTTCCCTTCTTGCTTGCACTGAGGTTAGAGATCAGGATCACTAGAGGCGAAAGCATAGGGTCTTCTCAGATTTTTCTAAGCATGTTTCCTGCCTTGGGCATGCATGTGACTTTCTAAATTCCCCAGTATACTTGAGTCTTCTTGAATGCCTTAATTTCCCAAGACTCTAACCCTAACTTTTCCTCCCATGGTTCAGGCATATCATGTTTACCTCAAATGAACCACTCCACCCATCCCACCCCCAGAGTTTTGGCTTAGGTGCTTGTCTTAAAAAGTTTTGGAAGAATGCCTTCTGCTTTTCTCCCAGGAGTAATGATCATAATTTGAGAAACAAAGGCATGCGCTTGTTTCAGCCCTGCAGCCAGTCCCCTTCAGGCAGTCCTTCAGGCAGTCAGAACAGACAAACACATTTTTTTGTATAAATAAGGTCTCTCTGCTTCCCCTGCTCCCTCAGGAATGAAGAAGATCACTGCTGAGCCAGGGTGGGGTTGGGGTTCAGGCAAGTAAAAATGCCACAGTTTCTCTATCACTTACAAGTTATCTTTTTCTTCAGCATTCACTTTGTTACTTTAAATCTTTCTTTGACTGGTTTCCTGTGTTCTGATAAAGTTGACTGTGACAGTTTTTGCTTGATTTTTCAATGTTTCTGTGAAGGGACCGTCCCTTGGAGTTACCTACTCCACTATTTTAGCTGATGGTCATTCTTAACACATCAGTTTTTGCACTTTATATCAATCTATTTTTACTTTTTTTCTGAGTTCTGGGAGATTTGCTCAAGCTAGTAAATATATCTATATATCTATATCTAGATACATCTATATGTATATATATATATATATATTTATAGATATATAGATTTTGCCTTTTTTATTTCATTTTCTGTCTGTGTTTACCCCCTCCATTGTTTTTGCTTGTTTGTTTGTTTTTTAAACACAAGGGGAAAGCACGAATGCAGTCCCCCACTACCACAAATTATGCAGTTGAGTTTCCCACATTTGGGGAAACTGCAGGGGTCAGCACATCCAGAGTGCAATGGATAAGACTCGCTCTGGGAAAACCACCTTCATGATCATGGTATCTCCCCCAACAGGTACGTATATCCATTAAGTTTTTAATTCAATCATCTATTTCATATTTATTCAAACTTTTCTGCTCTCAGATTTCTTGCTTTGCTAGATATAATGACTCATAGAATCCACATGAGACCACCAAATTAAATATTTTCTAAAGACTTCTCTTATGTTTTTGCCATGTTAAAGACTGGTCCCTGATTTTGAACAAGGTAAAATGTTCTCACTCTAAATTCATTCTCATCATAACATTGCAGGAAGGGGGACCCCTTTCAGGGCCTGAGAGTGGGTTCTTGTCTAACACTCAGAAATGAATTGCCCAAGGAGACAAACATGCTGACAAAGCAAGAGACTTTATTGGGAAAGGCTTCCCCCACCAGCAGAGAGCAGTAGGGTAAGGGAACCCAGGAGAACTGCTCTGCCATGTGGCTCGCAGTCTCTGGTTTCATGGTAATGGAGTTAGTTTCCTGGTTGTCTCTGGCCAATCATATTGCTTGGCCTATAGTCTGACTCAGGGTCCTTCCGGGTGGCATGTGCATCTCTCAGCCAAGATGGATTCCAGCACAAAGGATTCTGGGTAGTTTGTCATCTTCTCCCTCTTTTGGCCCCTCCCAAATTCATGGCAGCAGTACCATGTTCCTTATCAGGACCTCCTGCTCTGAGGCAACTGAGGCAAGTGGTTATCATTGTGCCTGGTCAAGGTGGGTGTTTCAGTCAATGGTTCCCTAACAATAGTTAGTAAAATGTTTTCCAAGAAAGCAATGTTGCATTTTTCTGTCCATTTTTGTTTTATGTTTTTGTTCAGTTTTAAAAGTCAGTTTCTTTTCCTAGGTCTCCAAGGCTATCTTATTAGAAAAGTGAAAGATTTTCATGAGTCCATCACCAAAAGCTATTTATAATGATAGTCTATATATCCTTAGCTATTTTAATGCTATACATTGTCTCTTGATTTTCCTGATTTTAGTTCAGGAATTTATTTTTCTCTAAGGTATTAGATATAGCTATTACAATCATTAGGATTCCATTATATTACTTTAATCAAGTAATTAAAGAGAGAGAGAAAGAATCCCTATCTATCTCTGTCTATATCTACACCAGCAAAATTTTCTGAACTTTGAAGCATGAGGAATTGCTGAAAGGTAGAGAGAGGCAGCAGTTCTAGAAGCACTGCAACTGCTTGGGTGAATATGGGAAGGGGTAAAAAGAACTCCTGAATACCCAAAGGGGAGAAGATAGAGCCTACAGAAATATGGATTTGTAGGAAATCAACTGGACCCAAAGGTTATTTGTTCCACTTCACTTCCCCCAAATAGAAAACATGAAATCCCTCTTTTAAAAAAAATAGTTAATTTTAATGAAATAATAATTTTAAAGGAATTCTACACAAATACAAGATTTTACATGTCTTTTTGTAAGTTGTTCAGATGTTTCATAATGTTTGGAGACAGGAAATTCCTCCTGAGATCTACGTATTACTCTCTCATGCTTCTAAAACATGCACACACACACACACACACACACACACACACACACACACACACACACTAAAATAAATATATCACCCAGCACTTTACTTTTTCTGCATGCTCTGAATCAGTGGAAGATTTGAATTTTCCTATCAGTAAATTAAGGGAATTAATATAAAATCCTGGGGCTCACATGACAATGTTGTAATTGTCCTTGTTGACTTTTCGATTTGTGTCAGAAAGCCTCAAGATCAACTAAAATTCCAATTAAAACAAAGTATAATAAAGTTCTGTAAAAGGCTGATTTCATTAAATGTCAGCAATAAATACATATTTCTTTTAAGAATGAGGCTTCTAGACTTCATGAAGAGAATTTTTATTTTCTTAATTACTGAATAAACAAGGCAATTTTAGGCGTGACATAGTTTTAACTCATTCCAAATCTGAATTCTGAGATGCCTTGGGGATTTTTCATCTTGCTCGGCTATTACAACAAACAAGTCTCTTTAACAAAGTTCTAATTTTATTTCCCAGATGCTTGATTTAAATATTGTTTAGAGCAGTGGTTCCCAAATTTTGCTGCACATTAGTATCACCTGGGGAAATTTTATAAATCCTGATGCTCTGATTGCACCTCATACTGATTAAATCAGAGTATCTATACGTAGAAGCAAGGTATCAGAAGTTTTTAAACATCACCAGGTGAATATAATGTATGGCAAAGTATGAGAAACAGTGGTTTAGAATTTTCATATGTTAGTGTAGATAAAAATTACTTTAAATATTATCATTAGATTCCTGGTTCCGTCTCTCCAATAGTCTGATTCAGTGGGTCTGATGTGGGGCACTCCAGATGATTTGGATGTGAGTGAGCCCCACACACAATGAAGAAATATTCTTATAGAACAAAGAGCTACTCAAAAAGCGGTCCTTGGAACCACAGCATCAGGATTAACTGTGAGCTTGTTAGAAATGCAAATACTTAAACCCTACTGACACCTACTAAATGAGAATCACCGAACCTGAGGAAGAGGAATCCATGTTTTTTGGTTTTTTTCAAGCTTTCCAATTGATTCTTATGCACATTTAACCTGAGAACCATTGACGTAGAGCATATATGTGGTAACTAATCAGTACCACTAATCAAGCCAATATCCTAGATTTCTTAGCTGTTCCATATTGTCCATCATGATATTACAGGCATTGTAGTAAATGATGGGGAAAAAAGTTAAAAGACAATCTCCGCATTTAAGCTTGTGTGTATAATAAATACTCAGAATTATACTAGATTAAACCGGTTAGAGGAAAGGGTGTTTTTTCTGAAAATGTAGAAAGATTAGGGTGAGTATTATTTAGTCATACAGTCAGAGAGATAGAAGATAAGAAAGAGGGGAGGATGATTATATTCACTAATGTGTGTTGTTTCCTTTTCTCAGGTACTTTTCCTAATCTGAATTACCTGTCTTACCAAAGAATGGATAATTGGAAAAAAAAATCACTTATTAAAATGTGTTGTAACTCAGATAAGCTTTGGCTCCGAGGGATGTTGATAATCCAGATGAGCCAATGAAAAAAGCAGAACTTAATTTGGGGGATAGAACTAGCTTCAAAGGGATGTGGCAAAATTAGACTTGTTGTCTAAGCCAACATAGGTTCTAAGCAATAAGAATCTTCCATCAACAGTGATCACAGAAGTCTGTTATGAGGCAGGGTTAGTGACATCTTTGGAGCAAGTCCCAGTCATGAATGACACAACAGATTTACAAGTCAAGCTTTTGTCTTGCTATCAAGCCTTAGGTGAGGAATCAAAGCTCTATCCAAATGAACTGAAATTCACAGCTTTACTTATTTCCCCAAAGAAAAGACTTTATTAAGTTAAGACTAAAGCCCACATTAGGAAAGCAAAGAGGGATTATAACAAGGTTCTGCCTTTATGAGAATGCAGATGTTGAAGATTAATCCAGATACTCCCAAAACTAACTAACTAAATAATTATTTATGACAAGATTAACTTAAAATTCCACTTGGGGCATTTGGACTAAATCTCTGGATTTAGTTTCAACACCTGTTTTAGAAAAGTATTAGAAGAAACAATCTCTAAGTTTTACTCCTGCTATGAATAATTCTGGTTATGCTTCCCCCAAATTCTATTTTAACAGGAGAAGAGATCCTAGGAAAATAATGTAGATATAAAGGGAATTTTAAATAGAAAATTATGTTTTTAAGTATCTATACTAATTCCTTGCTGCTTTTCATTTGGGGAGAAGATGAGGGTGAGGGTTTCATTTAGTTTTCAGATGGGTAATATTTTCACAGGGTCAACATTTCAAAATGTATTAAAGGGTGGAATAAAGGGTCTGACTGCATATTTTTGATGTATGACTGCTGCTTTTAAGCCTGGCCCTCTTCTTCCTCTTTATTCTACATCAGAATAGGCAGATGAGAAAGTTTGTACTGTCTCCTCCTTTGGTGCCTATAGGAAATTCAAACCTGATAAAATCCAAGACCATGCACATGTGCTAGCTACCATAAAAGCCCAATCCATTCTTTCTGCCTTGCTCAAGTCAGCTTTTGCCTTCCTGCTCTCCCCAGGAATTCCTTGCATGAGTAATAAATTTTTTTATAACCCCTTGGTGTTTTGGGTGGGGCCTATCTTCTTTTCACTGAATGTCCAAAACAGTGGTTCTGTCAGCAGGATGTCTAGACAATAACCACCAGCAGCAGAGGTCTCTTCTCTTGCTTTGGTTTGCTACCTGGCTCTGCTGCCTGCATTTGAGCCATTATTTTGAGCAGCTGCTTACTTTGAGCTGTGTTGCTGACTGATGTTAAGTTTGTGTTTTGAGCTGGGCTGCATTGTGCCGCATTTGCTTAGTTCTATGGAGCCTCTGTCATACACCACTATGAGATTGAAGCCCTCCTTACAGTGGCCCTGGGTTGTGTGTCACAGCTAAACCTATTGTGTGATTTGATTCCAGCATAAGCTGTGAGAGGTGTTAGGCTCAGGAGAATCAATGATTTTTACCCTGTGACCCTTGGTTTTGTGTCTCAACCCAGCATTGTCTTTTGTTCAATAGAGGGTTCAGGGAAAGACTCATACCCTATAAAATATGTGGACCCACTTGCATGGAGGAAATGTTACTATGTGGCATGTTGAAATCTACATCCCAAAAGCAAGTAACTCACTAGGACTCTACAAAATGCCTTTGCTGCTGCTACCTATGCCTCTGACACCAAAAGAAAACCTGATCCTCAGAATTCTAGGGAAAAATAACTATGGTATGCCTCTGGCACAGCCAGGAATTAATTCCCTCTTTGTAATAGAGGAGGCCCCTAAATCTAGTGATACCAATTTGAGACTTTCTGAAGGAATAAATTTAGAAATATGATCAAGATAAAGAGGTTCCCCCAAAGTATGTCCAGTAACCACTGAAAAAGAAGGAAGTGTCAACTGAAAAAAAAAGGCACAACGTAAAAGTTGAGAATTATGTTTTATTTAGTGGAAAAAATGAGATTTCAAGTCCAGGAGGCAGCCTCTCAGATAGCTCTAAGGGAATTCTCTGAAGAGGAAAGGGAGGAGCCAGGATATATAGGGGTTTCTGCAACAAAGACCAGGTAGTCAGAAAACCAGACATCTCAAGTTAAGGAATTTATCATTTTTCTATGTATGGGGAGATGCAAGAGTCTGGGCTCATTAAAATCATTCCTTTTATCTGCACCTCAGCTATATGGGGCCAGTATCCTGTGTTTTCTCATCCCGAGTCTCCTTTGGGTGCACCATCAGGGGTGGCTGCAGCAGTTGACTGCTAGATGGCAGGCATCCTGTTTCTGTCTTGAGTTCCCTCAGGGCTCACCTTTGGGATGGCTGTAATGTGATGGTTTGATGGCTGCAACAGCCTTTGTTTACTGATATGGCATGCAACATTTTTTATTTTTTCATTGATAGAAGGAAGGACAGAAACCTAGATGCAAAGAGAAAAAGCTGAAACAAATGTCCATAATTTAACCCAACTGGAAATCCAAAATTTACCAAAATAATTTATTCAACAAAAAGATAAAAGGGTACGAATTTCCTGTTATGCCTCCACATCACAGATTCTGAATTAACTTCAAATCTCCTAAAATGCATCAGTTGGCAAGTATTCATGGCCTTAATCAACACTGGAGCTCAAACTAGAGTTACATCTGGCTATCCCAGTAAATTTAAGTAGGGTATCTTAGGGGAGTTTCCAAATATTAAAGAGAGAACAAATAGTTATGTTTCACCTTAACCATCAGAACTATCATCCTGATTAAATTTCCTGTGATCATAGAACATGTGGATGAAGAATGTCGCCTGCCATATCAGCAAATGATGTTGCAGCCATCAAGCCAGCAGCCACTGCAGCCTCCCCGGGTCGGTGCACCCTGAGGGGATTCAGGGTGGGAAAGAACAGGATACTGGCCCAAGATAGTTAAGGTTAATATCAGAGGAATGATTTCAGTGAGCCCAGACTCTTGCATCTTCCCTTACATAGAAAAGTGTTAAATTCATTAACTTGAGATGTCTGGTTTTCTTTAATTAAATGTAATGTTTTGATGTTCCAACTACGTGGTTTTTGTTGTAAAAACCCCTATGTATCCTGGTTCCTCTCTTACCTCTTCAGAGCAGTCCCTTAGAGCTATCTGAGAGGCTGTCTCCTGGGTCTAAGCCCATTTTGTCTGCCAAATAAAACATAATTCTCAACTTTTACGTTGTGCATTTTTTTTCAGTCAACACACATATGCCCTAAAATATCCCAAAGTAAGAATGGATGCTCTGAACTAATGAGTAATAAAATAAAATACGTTTTGATTTAAAGTTAAATTAAGTATTTGGAACTTACACATTGGCTTGACAAAATGGGAACCCATGGACCAGCTCCCTCTTCCTCAAGTAAAATAGTTAATATGTCCCAATATAAATTAAAACAGACTTTCAGGGATTAAAACTCATTATACAAGAACTATTTAGTGAAGGAATGATTATCCTCACTGCTTTTCCATTTAATGGTCAGTTTGGCCTGTTCTTAAACTTGAAAAGAATGAATGGTGGATTTTACTGTAACCTTAATTCTGTGGTATCACTGATATTATTAAAATTAGTGACTACAGCCAAAGAGCAACTGATGAATATTTTGCTATCATAGACTTGGCTAAAATGTTCTGTTCATGCATATTTCAATATCCTCTCAGCCACCGTTTGCCTAATTTTCAGTGTGATATATAACACCTTTACCTGACTTCCCATGAGGTATCTCAACAGCCTTGCCATCACACACAATCTTCCCAGGCAAGATCTTAACCACATCCCACTTTCTCTGGGAGCACAGGTATGGCCTCACATTGATGACATCCTCCTCTGAGGAAATCCATTTTGAGGCAGAAAAAAAATGGGTTCCAGACTGGACATTTACAGCTAGCTTCCTGTTTACATTTCCTGAGGCAGGAGGCAAGTGGGCTCCAGGCTAAATATTTACAACCAGCCTCCTGTTTGCACTTCAAATGGAAGTAACAACAGGAACAGATTAAATAGCTGGACTTTGCCTCCTGTGTACACTTTAAGATAACAGTCGTGGCAGGGACAGAGAGGGGCTAAACCCTGTTTGAGTAAAGGATCAAGAGGTCACATATTTCCCATCCTTGGGGCAAAGGAGACACTGCACATGTGCAGGAAGGCTCCTTGTGGGTCAAAAATGAGGGTGTGCCACCCCATAATAGGTGATGTCAAGGCCCCCCATAGGCCTCTGGGCTGGAATCCATCTTGGAAAAAAGTTGCACATTCATGTTGGGGAGGGTCCTAGGACAGGTAAGGTGTGGATAAAGAAACCAGATAATTGGCCAAAGGTAAACAAAGACCTGGAAGAACTGCCCTATATAAATGATTTAACCACCTCTTTACTGTACTCCTCTTCATTAGGCAGGATGCGCATACACTTTCTTTCTGTGTGTGTGTTTCTGCTCAGTATCTGTCTTAAACAAATTGTTTCTCTGTGTGCTCTTCCACTTGTTGTGCTGTATCTCTAATAATAAACTTTGCACCTGTTTTTACAGTGTTTGCCTCCTTGAAATATTCTTGCTTTCAAATGGAGGCAAGAGCCAGGGAAAATTTGCTTCTGGCCTCTAGCCCTTGCTGGTCTAGTGGCTAGGATTCCTGGTTTTCATCCAGGCTACCCAGGTTCAATTCCTGGGCAGGAAACTAAGATCTCACTTCAAGCCACTGCTCACTGTTATCCTTCCGAGATCAATTTGACACACTCATTTGGAACATACAAATACTCACAAAAGAGCATACGTACCAAAAAGTAAATAAACTACTATGCCACACAGAGTGCAAGGGTTTAACTCTGGAAAATTACCTGGTAAACCAAGGACCACTCAGTCCCTGATGCTTATGTTAAGGAACAGCTGTTGACTCTTTCAGCATATGCAATGTTCAAACAAGCTCAATATCTTTTAAACATTTTTAGCTTCTAAGCAAAATTTACAACTTTACAAATAGATTTTACAAATCTATTGATAATGTTATCTGCAAGTTGTCCCAACTTGAATGGGGCTCCCTCCAACAAAACGTTCTAGAATCTGTCCAAATTTTATTACAACAGGCATTCTTGTTAGTACCCCCATAAGTTCCTTTATGGAGGCTTAGCAACTTTGTCTAGATGATCCACGATGGCCATGCATTGGCTTTTTTGTCCCCATGCTATATACCATTAGCTGGCCACATACTGGCTATCCTGGAAATAGAGGCACTCATAGTCCATGAACCTGTGACCCTTCCTGATGCCTGATAGCCGAACACAATTTTATGAATAGTTTTTCATTTCAGAACTGATTTGTGATGCCTCATTTATTGAATACTAAATTTCCATGTATATCTGGATCTCTGTTTAGACTTTATTTTTTCTATTGATATTTATATATCTATGCATGAGTAATGCCACACAATATTAATTATTGAAGCTTTATAGCATACATAGTACTTAATACATAATAGAGTTAGTCCTCATTCTATTTCTGACTCCTGATTAATACTAGAGCTTGCTAATTTTTCAGCCCCAAATCTCTTCCCAAACTTTATTGCATGTTAGAATTTTCTGGGCATCTTTTAAAAACCTCAGTGCCCATGTCTTATCCCATACAAATTATATCAGAATATCTTGTGGTCAAAGGCATGCATTAGTATTTTTTTAAGTCCCCAGTTGGTTTCAATATGTACTAACTTGTGAACCATTGCCTTAGGTATATTCAAAGAGCATAGAGGCCCAGATTGCTCACCAAGTCAATCATGATGCAGATAGTATATCCTTTGGTCCAGGTGCTCTGAGTTCAAGTCCCTTGGTCTGGCGAGCAAGGTTCTCTGTGACACCTATTTATACAAATTTACTTGCTTTTGTCAATTTCCTGTTATAGCTTAGAGTTCCACCGCCATACACATTTGACAGATGCCCACTTGTGTCATCTTATTGGTATGCTTATTATGTAAACAACTGTTGCTAAGGACATGTTGCCACCATATCTTCAGGTACTGTTCTTAATCTGCTTTATTTCATTTCCTCCAACTGTCTGTTGTTGGATGTTTCTACCAACATAGCCATTCATATGTGGGTCTATCTAATCTTGAGTTCCCAGTGTTCCTGTCTAGCATAATTCAGAGAGACCAAGCCCTTAATCCCAATGTAATTGAGACCAACTCCCTTACTCCTTGCAGGATTATATTGGAGCGCTCACTACTTTGATTTAAGTTGGGCAATGCTACTGTGTCATATAACATAGAAGAAAAATTCAAACAAAAAATGCATATCTGAGAAACAGAAGTAATACTTTAAGAATCTCAAAAGAATTATCAAAACAACTTCTTTGGAGGCTTGTTTATTTCCTAAGATCCTTAACAAGAATTAAAACATTTCTATTTCACAATAAAGTTTCCTAGTTTTATTTTTTAATTGCATCTTATCTTATTCAAGACTTGGCATAGCTTCCAAGTTTACTAATTTGTGATTGGTGTTCTAATTATTAGTGCACTTTGCTGAACCTCTCCAGAATGAAGCCAACTCCCCACATTTGGTCAGGTTTCTTGTAAGGTAAGTATGTCAGGTGGACATAAGTGTAAAGAACTCAAAATATTTTTTAAATTAAAGCCAAGCAATCTCAACAGCTGTTTATTTTTTATTTGTTTGGTTTTAATTAGAACAAGGAAATAAAATTCCATTTGTTCACATTAGTCTTAATTGCACTTCCTCAAATTTATTTTCCCTGATTTTATTTTCCTGAAGTTAAGCAGTCTGTGATAATACACAGTGGTATTGTTTGCTTTTATCTGTTGCCTACAGTTTAATTTTATACATGACTTTCACATTAAGGGATCTGAATTTTATTTTATGGGCATTAATTTATTTACCTATTTTGCTGTTCTTTTTCACTGACTGAAAATCTTCCCACATTTATTGTTTAAGGTAAAATATCACAATGCACTGTTTAATAAGATGGAGCTCCTCTTATTATTATCACTCTCCCCTTCCCCTATCTATAAGTGAACAGCAGTCAGCATAACTGGGCACAGATGAGACATCTCTGGCAGAGGATCACAGATATCCCATTCTCTTAATCACCTATAGATAAATTCTCTTGATGTGGGAAGTAGCTTGATGTATCCATAGTGCTGTAGAGGGTTCCAAGTGCCCACTGACCATTCTGCCCTCATTCCCAGTCTACACTACATGATGGTTATTGATGTAAATCAGAAACTATTACACCACATTCACCAAGGCATATCTCATGCCCCTCTACTGCAATAGTCAATTTAAACACAGCTCTTCAAAGAATTCCCTGAAAATAATGATTGTATCATCTCTGTTTATTAACATACTTAATTTATCCTTGGTTCTGTGTAATCATATCTTATATTCAATGCAGTTACTTCAATATAATGAGGACCTAAAGACACCAGGATAATTGGGAAGATCACAGGTTTTACAGTGAGGCAGAAATGGCTTCCATCTGCCATCTGAGCCATAGCACTTAAGAGCTGTGTGGCTTTGGACATATCACTTAAACCTTCTGAAGTGTAATATTATCACCCATAAAATAGGAATATAAGGCAATACTAGTTGGTTATTAGGAAGATTATATACGAGAGTGTTTTTTAAAATTTTCTTCTCAGCAGGATAATTTCTAAAAATGAAATTATCCATAGAATGCGTACACAGAAACCCAACATGGAAAATAGATTTTAAAAACTGAGCATCTTAGCAAAAATTTGGTGTTGTTGAATAATTTCTTAAAATCTTTAAGAAAGAAAACGTAAAGTATAGAGAAGCTGTAAATGAATCAGACTCTGCTTTATTCATTCAAGACACTTCTTTTGAATGCCATACCTTGTGTTTGACACTGTGATGTGTGCTGGGGATACAGTGGTGAGCAGGACAGAGCAAATCTATTCCCTCAGGGATTTTAAACTCTAGTTGGGAAGAATTACAGGTGACAGACAAACAAATGTATTTATCATATCTATCTGAGAGTGATAATTTGATGAAAATAAAAGTGAGGTGATGAGATTTTCAATTATTTGTGTTATTTGTCCATTGATGTTCATACTGTTTTTTAAAATATTGAAGTATAGTTGATTTATAATGTCACATTAATTTCAGGTGTACAGCACAGTGATTCAGTTATACAAATATATATATATATATTCTTTTTCAGATTTTTTTCCCTTATAGGTTATTACAAAATATTGAGTTTAGGGCTTCCCTGGTGTTGCAGTGGTTGAGAGTCCACCTGCTGATGCAGGGGACATGGTTTCGTCCCCCGGTCCGGGAAGATCCCACATGCCGCAGAGCGGCTGGGCCTGTGAGCCATGGCTGCTGAGCCTGCGCATCCGGAGCCTGTGCTCCACAACGGGAGAGGCTACAGCAGTGAGAGGCCCACATACCACAAAAAAAAAAAAAAAATGAGTTTAGTTCCCTGTGCTATACAGTAGGTCCTTGTTTGTTACCCATTTTATATATAGTAGTGTTTATATGTTAATCCCAGCTTCCTAATTTATCCCTTCCCCCTGTTCAATTGTATCTTTTTTTTTAAGATTCCACATATATATGATATCATATGATATTTGTCTTCCTCCATCTGGCTTACTTAACTAGTATGATAATCTTTATATCCATCCATATTGCTGAAAATGATATTATTTCAGTCTTTTTGGTGGCTGAGTAATCTTCCATTATATATAAGTGTATATATATATATATATATAATATATATATTATATATATATATATAATCTTCTTTGTCCATCTGTCAATGGACATTTAGGTTGCTTCCAGCAATATCTTTTTAGATCTGTCTCCTAGAGTAATGGAAAAAAACAAAAATAAACATATGGGACCTAATTAAACTCAAAAGTTTATGCACAGCAAAGGAAACTATAAACAAAATAAGAAGACAACCCACAGAATTGGAGAAAATATTTGCAAATGATGCAATGATGGGAATGTAAATTGGTACAGCCACTATGGAAAACAGTATGGATGTTCCTTACAAACTAAAAATAGAGTTACCATAAGATCCTACAATCTCACTCCTGGGCATATATCTGTAGAAAACTATAATTCAAAAAGATACATGCACCCCAGTGTTCATAGCAGCACTATTTATTATAGGCAAGACATGGAAGAGATTCATTTCTGAAAGGATGGAAAAATAAGACTTCAGGAGGTGAAAAATTTGAGCAGAAACCTCCTTAAATTGAGGGAGGTATGTTAGTATGTGGAAAAGAACAGTATATCAATATTTGGAGAAAGGATGTTCAAAGCAAAAGAACAACAGCACACATGTGCTGAGGCAAAGTTATTGTTTTCCATTTGAGGAAAATCAAGAAAACCAATGTGACAGCAGAGGAGGAAGCTAGTGGAGAGTGACAGGAAATACAATCAGAGTTAACCAGAGGCTGTACCAGATAAGGTCTTTATAAGTCATGGTATGGGGTTAGGATTTTATGCTGAAAGAGATGAAATCCCATTGAGATGTTTTAAGAATAGAAGTGGCATGATCAGACTCATGCTTTTGGAAGATCAACTGGCCTGTTGGAAAAGAGTCTGTACAACACAGTGTAGAAGCAAGATTATCACTAATTCACTAATCCATGTAGGAGATGATATTGACTTTGACTAGTGAGCTAGCACTGGTGATCTGTGCAATGACATGTTTTGAGATATATTTAGAAGGAAGAATAACTGATTTTCAGGTGGATAGGATATAAACTCAAGGGTATCAACAGAGTTTAGAACCAGAACAAAAGAGAACCAAGCAATGGTGGGGAAAAAAGTCACCACTTTTCTTTTCCAGGAGGATTGCAAAGAAAGCTTGAAGAAAAAGAATATTTGAAAAGTCTTTTACATGTTGCCATGTGATAGCTACAGGGATGTGGGTCACTGGAGAAAAATTAAATATTAGGGCATGAGTCTCCCTATGAAACTGTGATTTTGTGTGCCTTTGGGAGGAGGTGTGGAGATAAGAACAGAACTAATAAGGCCGTTTGCCATCATTTGTTTTGCTTCACTTCACTAGCAATGTCTCCAGAATGTTTGTTTTTTCGAGTCAGTGGTCTTGGATGTAATTGACAAAGGGACTCTTGAACATGGTTTTGAATGTCAATACACAGTTTCTGATACATATTTTATAGTTAAAAATAGTATAGGTTTATAAAAAGTATATAGCACAACTGAAATAATTAAAGGATGGTCCCCTCAGAACCTCCCAAATTGTATCTCCTTACTTCATATCACCCACAGCATTGCTACCAGAGTTCTTTGCCCAAAACACATAAATCCTGTGTGAAACCACTTGTGGGAAAATCACTCACAGATCAATGGGTACAACCACCATGGAAAACACTTAAGAAAACACCTCTTTAAATGGATTCTCCACATACCCTGTGATCCAGTATTATACTTATTCTAGAGAAACACTTACTTAATCAGGAGACATGTACACAAATGTCTTTAGAGCTACTGATCACCATAGAAGAAACCTGAAGTTGCTGAAATGCCTATTATTGTGAGAGTAAATCAAAAACTGTGACATATCAAACAACGTAACATTTCTGCACTCAAAACAAATGAACTACAGAGGCATGCAGTGATATGGACTTTAGTAGCACAATATTAAAGAAAAAAAGTAAATCCCCAAATAAACCATAAGTGTGATACGTACTTTCTAAAGTTAAAAACAAAGTAAACTTTTGAAATTAAAATGTAATTTAATTAAAATCACATTAAAAAGAAAGCAAGGGAATGATGAACACAGAATTTAGGATATGTGCCCCATGGCTGTGGGAAATCAGGGGATAGGTTAGTAGAAGAAATATAATTCAGTGCAGGTTATTGTTAAGGTCCTAACTTTTCCTTGGGATGGTTGGTCCATGAATAATTATAACATTTTAAAAATATATAATTATATATCTTAAAATCTTAAAAAAGGGAGGAGGTCACTTATGGAACAACAGATAGACTATTTCATGGATCAAAGATTATGTTTTATCCAAGCCAGTGTCAGATCCTTTTTAGAAAACACAGATGACTCCTATTCTCCACAGGAGCAGAATCCAAACATTTTTATTTATACAGGCCTATTTATGAAATATTATTGCAAGCACACCCAAAATTCATACAAATAATGATTTAAAAATTATATACATATTTATAAGTATGTTGATTTATAATTTTTAAATAATTTATATACTAGAATTATCTCATTTATAGTTATGTTTTCCTCAGTTTACATAATGTGTAACTTATACCTCAAAACACTTATTACCTCATAATTGATATTTTTAAAGAATTAAAATAAAATAAACATATTATCAATTTACTTTTTTTCTTTCTTTTTTTGTAATTAGAGGCTTAGAGGTCCGGTACCAATCATTGCTTGATAAACAGAGATGGCACTGAGAAAACAATCAAATAATGACCATAAAATCCATCATCAATGCACAACCATATTGTTACTCACTTTATTTTCCTCTCCTAGCAGTCTCCAAGTAAACTTTGAGCTTGTGAATAAGAGAGATTGTTGACAAGTAATAGGAAACAATTAGGAAAGTGGTTTTTTCCTTGTCTTATTTCTTTGTTAGTGAATTGGAAGCACTGTAAGTTGCATAACCCATATCCATTCCTCAAGATTCCTTACTAATATAATCCTGATTTTATTTATTACAGCAATATAATCAGCTCCAATATCCCTTACAGGTAGGCATAACATTAGATGTTCAATGAGATGACCTGGAGCTTCCTGTGAAATCTTTCTCTTTTCTAATAAATAGGTTCAGGCATATCTCACATCTACCTTCCTTTTTATATTTACTTTGAACATGAACATGATGTCTGAGGTTGTAATAATGACACAATAAGCATGATAGTGAGATCAATAAAATAGGCGTGGCAAAAGTAACATGCTTGGTTGCCAGATGACATCCCTGAATGTCTCAATCCAATACCTCTTATTATTTTGAAAAAATGAGCAAATAACACAAACAAAAAATCTGTTTGCTTAAGCTATAATTTTATAGCTTATAAAATTATAAGCTATAATTTTTCTGTTAGCAGGTTAGCTACGTGGAAAATATGGTATGAGTCCTGATAATGGCTTTGAAGTTGAAATAATTGATAATATAATTCTTTAAAATGGCATGTGGATATGAATTGTAATAGAATAATTTTAAAATTACATCATTTGCACATCTGAACTTGTGGACTACAATTCATTAATTCACTTTTAATACTAAAACTTGTTAATAATAGAACATGATTCATATAAATACATATATAATACAAAGAGACATATATAATTGTAAATGGTTTATTATTTCTGAAAATTTTTATTTAACCTACTAAATTACTTCAAATTAAAGACATGGTTCTAAACCCAATACACTGTGATAATTTTAATGATGATATATTTAAAAATCTAACTCATGATAAAAATGAAGAATTAAATGGAAAAACTGGATCCATAGTTCATGTCATGAGCCACATTTTGCAGTCTTATCCACCTATGATGTAAAAGTTTCTTATTGCTATTTAAATTTGATAGGCAAATTTCCCTTATTACACTTAGTTGTTGAAAAAAATTGAATACTTTAACCTTTTACACAAGTCGGAAATTCTGTTTCCAAGTTCTTTGAGAGGGCAATTTTGAAAAAAATTTCTAGTTGCTATACACATTTATTTCAGTGACAAAATCACTTTTCACTTTTATCACTTTTTCACTTTTATCACTTTTCAGTGATAAAAATCACATGACAATGAAAATATTTCCAATTACTTTTATGTTTTCCATGTTGAGAATGTTAGTTTTGCTTATAATTTTAAAACATCTTTATATTCAAGGGTAGTATTTTGGCTTCCCTTTTAAAAATGCACCTGGATAGAATACTATTGAAAATACCTATTACGTAAAAGTACAGCAAATTTGGTACTACACCTTCTTTTTTAAATATATAACTTTTTTAAGCTCAACAGCTCTGTAGTACTCTGTCCCAAGATAGTCAGTGAATTGTGTGTAGAGCAAAATATTTTTTAGTTCAAGTACTGTACTTTGAAGATGAAGCACCTACAGGACCACCTCCAAAATGACTCAGTAGAGCTTGTAAGACCCTTGATTCATGGGTCCCAGCCTCCTTTCTGAGCCACACATGGAACCTTTCCTCTCTTCTAGATGCACCATATATCTAAACTTCCCCCAACTTCCATTTATTTTCCTAAACATGGTGAACTCCTTGTAACTCCATCTATCTGGAAAACTCTCACTGTTTCACCAACATTCAAAATAAATGACACCACTTCTTTGAAATATTTCTTGAAGTTCCTATGCAGAATTAATCTTTGTGTGGTTTGTATATTCACAGCTACTGACTAATCTCTAAGATTACATATTACAATATATTATAGTTATCAGTACAAATGGCTGCTTTCCCTGCCAGACAGTGATCAATCCAGGGGAACAAAAACTTTCTACAGCATGGACTAATTTTATTTAACTCTATTCTTCCTCTATAGAATCTTGTACATAGGAGGGATAAGTCCTTGTTAAATGCCAAATAAATGAATGAACTAGTGTTTAAATAAATCAGTGAATGACTAAGTGGAATTTAAGAAAGGAACATTGAATTCTAGTGAAAATTCTGATGAAGTTAATTCAATTTTAGCAAGTTTGGGCACTGGATCTATGTAGATAGTTGGTACCAATAAACTCTCTGCACTCTTCCCTGGGGTATTTCAATAAAGAAGCAAAATAATCTGTCTCACTCCAACTTCTCATCAACATATGTTTACAGAATCATCCTGTTATTTGTTCTGAGGTTTGAAAACTTAAAAGGTAATGGGAGAAATTAGTACTAGATTTAAGAGAGATATAATATACATGCAACATGGATACTAGTTTCCAGAAGCTCTTCTTTTTATAGGAAACATCCAGCAAGCACCCAGTTAATGACAATCAAGTCAAGACATGCATGACACATGTCCCAAGAAAGCTGTGGAAGAAAATAAGAATAACTGACTTCTGATTCTTTTTAAGATCATGTTTTCAAAAGGGCTTTATAAATTTAAAAACACCATCAATGGTAAGAGATTGTTCAGAGTGTTATAGGGGAAAACTTTTGGCAGGCCAATGGAAAGAAGAATCACTTCTTGAAAAAGTTCTAGGGAGTAAGTGAATAGCAGTTGAGCTGGGGCTGGAAATGATTTCAGACTCTGTAGCCACACACATAAAGCATCATAGTCGTGAAACTGCCTGTTTGATATGATGGATGCCATGAGAGCTTTCATTTGGCCATAATGGTCAACATTAAAGCGTAGAAGAATCCTACCTCATGCCATTATTTAATATCTCTCTGAAAATTGTAAGTCCTGAAGGCTCACACTGTTGTTTTATTGAGAAACTTTTAATGCATTGACTCATCTTCAAATATGATGGATCATTTTGTGTGCCCAGCCGTGACATCATTTCCTAACTTGATGTATTAAGTAATGATACATTCAGCCTCCTTAAGTGATCACCTTAATTATGACAATGGATAACTATGATCATTAAACTAATGACAGCTGTCACCATCAGCCACAGGAGTAACAGATGAGTTACAAGATCAAATTTACATCAACTTCATAATGTCTGGTGATTGAGAGTAAGGAATAACATAGAAGGATTAAGAATATATCTCAGAAACTTTAAAGATAAAACATAAGATAGTGTTTCTCCTAATTCTCCAGAACAATAATGGAATGAGGCAATTCAGCTCCCAAAGTTATTTCAGTGAGGAAAATGTTCATAAACCATCCAAGTCAACTGATTCAACCAATCTTTTGTTTTTCCACTAGAGAGTTAGACCAAGTGAAAAATCAAAATGTGACAATGGGATGCCTGAATATTAACATTTGTTGTACATAACCTGCCATTCCCCATTACCTTTGTAGATGTCACCATTCAACTCCATCTTTGCAAGAAAAAGATATGTGGCATCCACCCCTCCTCCCAGGGCCTAGCCTCCCAGACTGCCTTACCTTTGCTCAATATCAAAACTAATCTTCCCTATCCTGTGTCTCCTAACGGGGCCTGTCCTCTTCTTTTTAAGGTTATCAAGAACTAATTTGTGTTAATAGTCAATGCAATATATTTATCATATTTGGACAGAACTCACTGGGAATAGAAAACATACTATTATAGATAAAGTTATTCTTGAATTCTGAGCTGAACCACTTCTAGAATCCTAGAATCCTTTCTTTTTTCTTGGCTATCAGGAAGCTCAGAATAAGCTGCTTGGTCAGGTCCCCTGATATCATTATTAACTTATCCCTCCAGAGGTTTTGGGTTTTGTTTTGTATCATTTATTTCAAGTTTTATATTTTAACTCCAAATGCAATTTTACACTATTTCTTCAATTTATATACATGTTTTGTTACAATTATACTCAAATCAGTAGAATATAATTGAATATTAATAATGAAATACAGAACTAGAATAACATGGATGCCTATGGAAAATTCATAGAGTTAAGTACTCATGGCAAATTGATGGGAATCAAAGTATGCCTAACTCTTTAAAATTATAGGTATAGAGTTAAGTGTATAGTTCAGAAGGAATACTTTTACTATATTCTGTACTTACCAGACCATATTTAGAATATTGAATTTGAATCTGAAAACCATATAAGAAGACTGTTAACTATTGGAGATAAATTTTTACAATCAGAGCAGCATCATGAGAAAAAGGGCTATCTTGAAAGGCCTTGGAATCTTGTTGGCAACTGCCTCACTTAATCCCCCAGGAGTCCTCCATCTAAATAAGTTAGATTCAGGAAAATGCATTGGTTCATAAGCACCAATGTATATTTGTCTAATATGCCTCTTCAAGTATCAACCTTCTTGCTGCTTTTGAACTTGTCAGATGTGACAGGGTGACTAATGTTTGTAAAATATTCCAAAAAATTTAAACAAACACAAGCAAAGCATGCATGTAGTAGGTCAGCAAACACATGAATACCCAGTTGAAATGACTATCTCTGAGCTAGGGTATTCTCTATATCTGGAGAAGAGTTGATAAACTTTATTCTGCAAGGTAAAACCCTCTGGAGGTTTTAACCATGTGAGTAGCAGGTTTGTTTATTTTATTTTTTATTCTGATTTTGTTTTAAATCAGGAGGTTCAGAGTAAGTGAGTAGAGGGACTTAATATCTTCTAATTTTCCCCAAATTTAACTTCAGAGTGTGATACACAGATTACTACTATGGCTTTTCCCAACACAGTAACACATAATTTTTTCTATTACCTTTAAAGTATGATTTAAATTTTTCAGTCTGGTAATCAAAATTCTCTAAGATCTGTTCTCAAGAAAATCACTCTACTGTCTATATTTCTCACCCAATATAAAACTGGGATAAAAAGATGCACCTATTTCCTCAATTGTAGATTGAGGTTTAAACAAGTAAAACAAAGATTAAATAATACAACATAAAGAGAGGGCATAGTCATTGAGAAATAGCCATCATCATCATCTTCTTCATCACTATCTTCATTATCAGGTATTTCATCATTCCACAATATTTATTGATCTCTTTCCTCAGAACACACACAATTCTGGGCACTGGAGAGAGAGAATATTAATCCATTGATTCTGAGTAAAAGAACCATAACATTACCAATAAATTTTGTCATAGAAAATAATTTTAATAATTTGCTACTCTTCACATTTCAGAGAAAAGGTGAGTCACAAGGAAACCATAAACCATCAAAATTAACGGTTACAAAAGAATAAACTACTCAACTTCTTTCAATGTTCTGAGACCAATGTCAATGTAGTCTCCCACACCTTCCCTCTCTCTCTGATCTTGAGCAGTTTTTAAGAGAGGTAGAATCACAGAGTGGTCAGGTTCTCATACTCTGGAGTCTAATGACTGGTTCGAACCAGCATCCTGGTTCGGCTGCTGTCAGTGTGACCTGGGTCAAGTTACATACTTTCTTTGTGCTTCAGTTTTCTATTGTAAAATGAAGATTACAAAAATGTATTAACCTCATTGGGTTGTTGTGAGGATTAGTGATGTAAAATACCTAAAACAGGTCCTAACACACAGTAAGTTTGAGATGGGATGATGATGATGATGATGATGGTTATGATGAAATGACTATGGTAAAGTGAGAATTTATCTTCAAAATGATTGCTTGCAAGATTTTCCATCATAAATACAAATCTAATGACATTTACTAGGCGGAGATTACTGAGACTAAATAATGATGTTGGCTATTTAAAGCAAGATTAAAATAAGAACCACACAAAAAGCTATTTCTCAGGTGAGATTTTAGTTAAAAATAAATTACTAAGGTCGCTTCTACCTTCTCCCCAGTTCCTAAAATGTCAGCTAGTGAAATTATATTAGATACCTATTGCTGTGTAACAAATTAATCTGAAATTTAGCAGCTTAGAAAAACACACATTTATTATCTCATGGTTTCTGTGGGTCAGGAATTCGGATACGGTTTATTTATTTATTTATTTATTTATTTTATGGCCGTATAGTTGATTTACAATGTTGTGTTAGTTTCCAGTATACAGCAAAGTGATTCATATATATATATATGTTATATATCAATATACACATATATGTGTGTATATGTATATATATATATATATATATTCTTTTTCAGATTCTTTTCCATTATAGGTTATCACAAGATATTGAATATATTCTCTGTGTTATACAGTAGGTCCTTGTTGGTTATTTATTTTATATATAGTAGTGTGTATCTGTTAATTCCAAACTTCTAATTTATCCCTTCCCCCCGCTTTTCCCCTTTGGTAAACATAAGTTTGTTTTCTATGTCTGTGAGTGAATTTCCATTTTGTAAATAAGTTCATTTGTAGCATTTGTTTAGACCCCACATATAAGTAATATCGGATGATATTTGTCTTTCTCTGTCTGACTTACTTCACTTAGTATAATAATCTCCAGGTCTATCCATGCTTTTGTAAATGGGATTAGTTCATTCTTTTTTATGGCTGAGTAATATTCCATTGTATATAAATACACCACAACTTCTTTATCTATTCCTCTGTCGATATACATTCAGGTTGCTTACATGTCTTGGTAAATAGTGCTGCTATGAACACTGGGGTGCATGTATCTGTGTCCTCCAGCTCATGGTCTCTCACAAGGTTTTGTTCACGTTGTTATCCAGGGCCACAGCCATCTTGAGGTTCAACTAGAGCAGAATTTACTTCAAAGTTCACTCAGGAGTTGCTAGCAGGATTCAGTTCTTTGAAGACTGTAGGACCGAGAGCCTTAGTTCTTACTGGTTGTTGGCTGGAGGCCATGAGCCTCTCCATTAGACCCTTCATAACATGGTAGCTGGCTTCCATCAGAGCAAGCAGAGGGCCACTGAAGATGAGCAAAATAGAAACCTGAGTCTATCACAATCTAATCTTGGAAGTGCCATCTCTTTACTTTGGTCAAATGCTATTCTTCAGAAACAAGTCACTATGTCCAGCCCGCACTCAAAGGGAGGAGATTCCACAGCAGTGAGAGCAAAGTATATGTATAACTGAATCACTTTGCTGCACACCTGAAACTAATACAACATTGTACATCAACTATACTCCAATAAAATTTAAAAAAAAAGAATAATGGAGTGTGTATCACTGGGGACCATATTAGAGACCACTTACCCCAACCTTATATAAAAGATATTTCATTCATGAGTTGCCTACTGTAGAAGGCTTGATATTCTATGCAGACTAATATAACCTGGTCTGGAGGGTCATGAAGTGCTCTGACTGTAATCCTTTAGCTGTCAAACTTAGGAAAGATTGTGAATATGAATGTTCATTTGTTTGCTTGTTGAATGCTTTTGTTTTTTATATTTTGAGGGGAAGAAGAAAATGCATTTTCAGGTTGGACTAAACTCAGAAATGCTTTCTTTCCCACCAAAAGCCAGAGAATAATATAATAGTCTTCCCACTGTTGTATTACAAATCAGACAAAAGAAGGGGAGGGAGAGAAAGAGTGAGAGAGAGAGAGAATCAGAACTGAAGAGGCAGAGAGCAGAGAGAGCACAGCTTAAGAGAAGACCCTTCCAGGGTAACACACAGTGTAGCCAGAAATCTTCAGAACCTGACAAAGGAGGATGCACACTCTGAGATCCAAGCATCATTCAGAAATATAAATCAGATAGGTCTCTAATCACAATCAATAAGAACAGTAATTAAAACTCATGGATCATTCAGTTTGTGACAGACACTGTTCCCACTTCGTAATTTTTAACTCAGTTTAATCTTTACAATAACCCTATGTAGGTCTTATCATCATTCTCTTTTTGTAGATGAGGAGACCTCTGCATAAGCAGGTAAAGGAATTTGCCCAAGGTCATACAGCTTGTTAATGGCAAAGCTGGTATTTGAACAGAGACAGCAGGCTCCAGAGCCTGTGTACCAAACCACTGGTGAAGATGCTCTACTTAAAATGTGATGGTACCAGTTACCATCCTGTCCCATGTGCATGGAACAAGAACAGCATAGGGCAGATGTAAAGTTAATGGCCTTGAACAAGAAAGAACGTTCAAATAAACCAAAGCAGAGTTGTTTTTTTTTAGCTGCACTTGGTTATAGTTTCACCAATCGCCTATGACAACAAGCACTGTTCAGGTGAGTAGTCTGTTGATATATATAGTTACATAGTTATATAATACAACAAATTTAAATATATAGTTTATCATTCTCATTCTATGGGGTGAGTTCAGTTATTCTCAAGTAATCTTTTCATTGTCATGATAAAGCTCTTATTAATGATACTTTAGTATTGTAACTGATGATTAGACAAATCTTGACCATAAAATATTATGTTGTTGTCTGTAGTGGGCAAAACTTATAATCAGTAATTCATACATAGCAATAACTTTAAAAGACTTATTCTCTCCTTAGTGTATAAACATTACCCATCTCTTCTCTCCTTTTCTCTCTCTCTGTCTTACACACACACACACACACACACACACACACTTCTTCTCATCTGGTAGGGGAGTGAGAAAGGGAATAAGGAAATTTGCAAAGTCAAATTACCCTCAAAGAGTGCACTGACTTTCAGTTTTATTCTCCCTAAATTTATTGACCACCCAGCATGTTCCAGGAAACATTCTCTTGATATACTAGCTCAAACACAGATCCTTATTTTCACAGTGAAGTCACGATAGTTCTGATACAAGTCCACTGAGCCTGAAAGGAGATGGTGGCCATGACCAATGTCCCCATACAAGGTGCAACACACAGCAGGTGATTCTGAGAAAGAAAATAACTGAAAAGCAGGTTGCTAAGCAGATAAAAGAGGGTGAGTGCAGGGGAGAATAGGACTAAGTCACCTCACCCTGTTGCTTCCTGTCTTTCCCTTCCCTCCTCCTACAGATGATTACTTGTTCCTTGGGGATTTTTGATTAAACAGGAGCCTGAATGCATTAACCTTTTCTGTTTACAATACATTCATCAGAACACCCTTGTCATGCCCTTGAATTCCAGGGCTGGGCTCAGAGGGAAGCTACCATGATATCCAGCAAACCCTGGGCAAAATTTACCCAGTGAGGCTTGGAAAGCCTATACTGGGGTGCATAAATGAAATAATTTGTTTAAAAAGGGATCTTGTATAATTGCAATTTTGAGTCGGAGAAAAGTTCCAGAACTATGTTTATTTGATTAACTCTTCTCTAAAATAAGATTATACTAAATAGCCTGATATCCATATTTTAAATACATGTGGGTAAAGCCTTATTATATACACAGAAATTTCACATGTATTATCTCATCTGATCCTCAAAACAACCTGTGAGGTAGGGAAGAGAAAAGAAGGAAAAATATAAGAAAATATTATTAATTGAGATATATACTAGGCACTATGTTAAGGGCATATATTTTTTAATATGTTTATTCTTATAAGTGAAAAAGTCAAGACCAGTAAAGCTGGTTTCGAGATCTCTTAGGGTAGACGTTCTTGGGCACTGTGAATAGGACTATTCTTTGATATATGGGACTGCCCTGGATTTGCAGCCCATTTGGGGTTTCTGGCCCTACATGTGAAGCAGCATTGGTACTCCTCAATCAATTTGACAATTAGAAATGCCTCCACACATTTTCACTTGTCACCCATTAAAGTAGGTGTGGAGAGAGGGACATATATACAACCTCTGAGAATCGGGATTACAGCCTGCATTGGCTGATGCAAAGATCTGTTTGCCTATACCTGCTGAAGAGCTTTCCTCACTTTCTTGTATTAATATGGGCCGAGTTGGCAGCTTTCACACGCTGGAAGAATTGAGACCTCATCCAGAGTCAGAAATGTCAGTGTATGTATGTATGAGGAACAAGTTTTAGAGGCTGACAATGTGGGAAACGGTGAAGTAGTAGGAGAAAGAAAGTTCTGGACAGGACAGGTGGCCTGGATAAGAAGTTTGAGTATGATTCTGGAAAGTGGGGCAGGATTCAGTAATGGTGTCAGTGTAGGTCCAAGATACCAAGACAGACATAGAATGGAGATGTTTCTTGAGGAAATGCCTATGAAGTTACAGGAGAAAGAGCAAGAGTAGGCAGGGGAAGTTTTCAGACCTCCATGAGAGTCTTAAGTCCCAAGAAGGGAGATGGAGGATGAGGAGGAAGAACCCCAGACTACAGAGAAGTTCTGAGAGTCTCAACTAGCCAGGTAGGGGGCCCAGAGTGCAGTCACCTCTTAGAGGAGTTGGGGAAGTCTCAGGCAGAAATGTCTCTGCTCTAGTAGCCCTCCTTTGCTCAGCCATGGGATGGGAGCAGCCAGGGAGAGTGCAACCTAGGTGGGAATGCTGAGGCAGATCCCAGGGGTTCAGCACTAGTCTGTCAGCACACTATATGGGTCACAGAAAATTCTCTCTTGAAGGGGATCTGAGCAGCACCTCCATGGCTGCATCCATCATGCTTCAGAGGGAGGGTACTCCAAGGAAGGAAGTGGTGAGATAAAAATGTCTCTGGGCATTGTTGTAGCAAAATTGAGTGTGCTCTGCCTCTATAGGTAAATGAAAAATGAGGGCAATAAGGGAAACTCTAAATGGCCACACTTGTGCAAACAGGACTAACTGCTAGCCCTCTCTGTCAATCTATGCATGCAAGACCAGTGTTACTTGGAGGCAGAAGATGCAATCAGATACCAGGGAGGATTTTGGAAACTTCAGAAAGGGGGGATGTGATCCCAAACCAGCTCCTCCACTCACATCTTTACTTCTACCTTGCAGTTTTCTGCCTTTTGTTAACTGGGTAGGATGAAGCTGTCAGCCCAATTCCATTCAAGAACATTTTTCGTTTTAAACTCATTCATTGATGTACTTATAACCAGAAGTATTTTCCCAAAGTACTTGAGGTAATATACAACCAGCGGCACTATAACACATGTAGTAAGAACATGGAACACTCTAGTGAAACCATCTGTAGGGGGCAAATTACTATTCTTTAAGCAAGAAGGAGGATCTTGGGTAATAACAATATCTGCAGCTGAAAAACTGGGTACTTGTTAATAGGGGCAGAAATAGGTGGGATAATTACATAAGAAAAGGCAGGTAGAAGAAATGGGCACACATCACATTTTTGCTGAGCTCCAATACTATGTGTAAACTAGGCAAAAATGTGTGGCTGAAACCCACGTGGTTCCCTGATCAGCAGTACCAGCATCATCTGGAAACTTGTTGGAAATGCCACATCTTGGGGACCACCTGAGAAATCCTGAATCAGAGATTCTGGGATGGGGGCCAGCAATGTGTTTGAACAAGGCCTCCCAGGAATTCTGGTGTACAGGCAAGTTTGAGAACAACTGGCCTAAATAATGTTCACACAGTGACTTTCACAACTTGACATCTCTGCCTGTGTTACTGTTACTCGGTCCTTGAGTTAACTTTTCCTTTTTCCCTTCCAGTTGCACGTGTCCCAGACTCTTATCCCCTGCATTTTACTCCCATCTGCACACACACACACACACACACACACACACACACACATGTAAACACACATACATACCCCACATGCACATTCAGGGACCACACCCTTGATTTTAATTTTCCATGTATAAAATATGCATCCATCTGTCTTCAGAAAAAGTTCATAGACCTACCTCAATTACCCTCATGGTCTGGACCCCAAACTAATCCAACAGGTTTCCAAGAAAATCCTGTTTCCCCAAATGAAAGGAAATAATATTTGACTTTTCCCCTACACGTAGAGATAGATCACATCTGTGTCTTCATATTTTGATGGGACTTAGAAGAAATATAAGGACTGTTTTTGGTTGGGAGGTGGTGGTTGGGGGAAGGTGGATAGTGTTAAATCCATTCCTCTTAACACCTGTTTTTTCCTAAAAAGTATGTGTGTAAGACAATCCCCAAAGAGGTTTGGCTACTAGAAGGGAATTGAAACACTAAACGCCATCCTTGGGTGAAACTTTTCTTACAAACAGGAGGTAGAGTGGGGTCAGCGATACGAGGTAAATTCAGAGTTCTTTATGTAGGGAGCTAGATAACATTGTATTGCATGCATTTTCCTTTTTATTCCCATTTTGTTCTCTGTTGGTGTTCTTCCTTAAGTCTTATTGAAACCATAGCCTCCTGTGGCTGTTAGAGAAAACAAGAAATTGATTTGGTATAAATGCTTAGATAGTTTTCAAGAAAAAGAAGAACACATTTGGGGGCCAGTATGGTTGTGGCAACAATAAATACTGTGAAAGACCCCAAGTGATGGTAAACCTCGCAAAGAAAGTGAATTCCTTTTAGTCCATTTACCTTTGGATTCTCTTTCATGGTCCCCAAGTCCAGGAAATTCTAAAAGCAATGGAAATTAAAGTCCAAAATATAATTTTAAGTCATTTGCATGGTCTGTATGAGGCCCATAGCATGTACTGCAAATTGCTTCTGAAAAGCAACTTTTGGTCCTGCAAAAATACAGTCGTGAATTGTTGGCTGAAATTAGCTCCCTCACTTAGCTACAAGAGCATAATTACACACATCAAGGAAAAGAAGACCAGACAAGCAAAGAACTTGCTGGGAAAAAGAAAAAATTTAAAATGTACCATTGAGCCCTGGTAGACTGAACACTGCTAAATGGTTTGCCAGATCCAATTTTGATGATTATTTAGCAGTCTCCTACATGCAGCATCAAAGTTCCCAAGGCATATCCTAAATTGAAGGATACTTGTAATAAAAAGATAGAAGCCTACAACTCTCATTTTTACCAAACATTAATAAAAATCGAATTAGAAGCAAGTGCCTTGAAAGGCTACCGGCAAAAGGTTTCAGTATTGTAACAGTGTGAATCTGATAAGAAAAGGAAATGTTCTTCTCTCTTTTTTTATTATACGAATAATATAAATACCACTTTTTTAAAAACTTGTGAAAAAGGCCAAAAAAATCCCATATCCTAATACATCTAGAAAGCATGGATTCTGTTTTTTCACTTTGCAAAGAATACATAAATATGAAAGGCAG
Source organism: Globicephala melas (assembly GCF_963455315.2). Taxonomy (NCBI): domain Eukaryota; kingdom Metazoa; phylum Chordata; class Mammalia; order Artiodactyla; family Delphinidae; genus Globicephala; species Globicephala melas. Next base: position 19,314,608 of record NC_083325.1, read on the forward strand.
CCACCGTGATTAAAAGCTGCACAACCACCTCAAACCACAATAGATAATCTGACTCCAAATGCCCTTTTCATTATTCTTAATGAAATGCGACTTCATTTTCCTACACACTTGAAACTGTGTTAGCTGAGATTTCAAACATGTAAATGAAGCTGAAAGCTCCAAAGAAAACCTCCATTCTCTGTTTCCAAAGGCCATGTGAGGACACCAGCTTGTACCAAGTGAACACATGGGAGGCATAGAAGGGAGATGGTGGGTTATTAACTTTTTACTTTATCTCTTTTGTACTTAGGCTCGTTCTCTGGTGGATTTTGTTTCATATGCTCTCATGGGTACAGTTAAAACTGGTTCTGGGTCATATTGAACCAGATATCATTTCAGAAAGACTTCTATTTTAAAGTGACACCCTCCAGGACCAATGCCAAAGTCCTCAGAGGTCCCTTTGTGCTGTACTATTTTATTATCTAAATACAGGCACCATGGTACTCCCAGAGGTTCTGTGGAAAGAGCATTGGATTGGGTACAGGAAAACTTGAAGCACAAGTCCAATCCAAATTTTTCTTTAATATATGTATGCTCTTAACCAAAAAGGACATAACATAAACAGGCAAATGCTCTATTACTCTTATATGGGTAAACAGCACGAGACAATCTGATCCCCTTGTTTATTCTATCCCTCCTGTTTCCTTGCTTCATTTCTCAGTGGAAAGGAAGTTTGGGGTTATGGGCAGGTAGGATTAAGAATGCAGGGAAGAGGGTTTGAGAAAAAGATTTTGGCATCAGACATGATGAGAGTGACTTGTACCCCTTACAAGCCTACAAGACCACACATACCTGACTCCTGATTCCTCTCTCATCCCACTCTCCCCCTACGCTTACTGTTGATAGAGAAGGCTTCTTTCTTTTCCTTGATATTAAGATCATTTCTTTTTAACTCTTTGCTGAATACTGTAATTGGAATGTTCTTTGCCCAAATTTTCATGTAGGTAGTTGAAATCATTGTTCAGGTCTGAACTTTGAACTCACCTACTGAGAGAACCCTAACTGATCTTCTTATGTAAAATGACACCTCCACATACATGCACACAATCTCTGTAGCCTGTTCTCTTCTGTTACTTTTTCCATAGCACTTACAGTCTCTAACTTTATCTGGTGTGTTTAATTGTTTCTTTGTCAATTGTCAGGCCCTCCCAAATCACACCAGGATGGAAGCATCATTTGAGCAGGGATCTTGTCTACTGTGCTCACTGCCCCATCCTTGTGTTCTAGTATAGTGTAAGATCACTGTCTCCCTCACCACTGAATTATCCATATTGCCTCCTCCTCAGTTGCTCAAAATATGTACATTAAAAATTGAATTGTCAGAAGAGTTAAACATGATCTCTACCCCTGATTTGCTTATAATTAACTTGAGGAGATTTGTATTAAACATACACAAAGCTTAGTAGTAAAAGGCTCACATAAGATTTCAAGAGGCAGTTGAGGAAGATGCAGGAAGAGTAAGACGCGGAGATCACCTTCCTACCCACAGATACACCAGAAATACATCTACACTTGGAATTGCTCCTATAGAACACCCACTGAACGCTGGCATAAGACCTCATGTAAGGCCAACTATCCCAAGGCAGGGGAACACAATCAGATTCACAGGTTGCATCAGACCGAAATTCTCCGGACCACCCAGTTCCAGAAACTGCCCTGGAGACATTCCGGACCACCCAGTTCCAGGAACTGACCTGGGGACTTTGAACCCGGCCCAGCCTTCCCGCCTTTTGAGGGGCGGAAATAACGGTCCCCTAGGATACCCGAAAAGACCACCAAGTAAGGAATACCCTGCGCCCTCCCAGATTCACCACACCCCTTTCCCTTCTTCCCCTATAAAATCTTGCCCAACCCTCGCCCGGGTGCGATTTCTCTGGCCCCTTTCTCTCGGACCAGTGAACCTCGCCCGGGAGCGCTCCCTAATAAAGCTCACTTGAAGCTTTGCTCTGTTTCGCGGTGCCCTTTGTTAAGATCCGACCTTACACCTCACACCTCCCAAAAGGCAAGAAACTCCCCCACGTATCTGGGTAGGGCAAAAGAGAAAAGAAAAAAACAGAGACAAAAGAATAGGGACGGGACCTGCACCAGTGGGAAGGAGCCATGAAGGAGGAAAGGTTTCTACACACTAGAAGCCCCTTAACTGGCAAAGACGGAGGGCGGAAGGGGGGGAAGCTTCAGAGCCACGGAGGAGAGCGCAGTAATGGGGGTGCGGAGGGCAAAGCGGAGAGATTCCCAGACAGAGGATCAGTGCCGACCAGCACTCACCAGCCCGAGAGGCTTGTCTGCTCACCCGCCGGGGCAGGCGGGGCTGGGGGCTGAGGCTCAAGCTTCGGCCAGAGCGCAGGGAGAGGGCTGGGGTTGGCGGCGTGAACACAGTCTGCAGGGGGCTAGTGCACCACGGCTAGCTGGGAGGGAGTCTGGGAAAAGTCTGGAGCTGCCGAAGAGGCAAGAGACTTTTTCTTCCCTCTTTGTTTCCTGGTGCACGAAGAGAGGGGATTAAAAGCGCTGCTTAAAGGAGCTCCAGAGATGGGTGTGAGCCGTGGCTAACAGTGCGGACCCCAGAGACAGGCATGAGATGCTAAGGCTGCTGGTGCTGTCACCAAGAAGCCTGTGTGCGAGCACAGGTCACTATCCCGGGAGCCTGTGTAGCCCACCACTGCCAGTGTCCCAGAATCCAGGAGCAACTTCCCCGGGAGAACGCACGGCGCACCTCAGGTTAGTGCAATGTCACGCTGGCCTCTGCCGCCGCAGACTGGCCCCACATCGAGCCCGTCCCTCCCGCCCCCCGGCACGAGTGAGCCAGAGCCCCCGAATCAGCGGTTCCTTTAACCCCGTCCTGTCTGAGCAAAGAACAGACGCCCTCAGGCGACCTACATGCAGAGGTGGGGCCAAATCCAAAGCTGACACCTGGGAGCTGTGAGAAAAAAGAAGAGAAAGGGAAATTTCTCCCAGTAGCCTCAGGAGCAGCAGATTAAATCTGCACAATCAACTTGATGTACCCTGCATCTGTGGAATACCTGAATAGACAATGAATCATCCCAAATTGAAGAGGTAGACTTTGAGAGCAAGATATATTATTGTTTCCCCTTTTCCAGTTTTTGTGAGCATGTATGTGTATGCTTCTGTGTGAGGTTTTGTCTGTCACCATTTGTCCTAGGATTCTGTATGTCCGTTTTTTTTTTTACTTTAAAATTTTTTTCTTAATTATCTTAATTTTATTTTATCTTACTTTATTTTATTATATTTTATCCTCTTTCATTCTTTCTACTTTTTCTCCCTTTTATTCTGAGCCGTGTGGATGAAAGGCTCTTGGTGCTCCAGCCAGGAGTCAGTGCTATGCCTCTGAGGAGGGACAGTGAACTTCAGGACACTGGTCCACAAGAGACCTCCCTGCTCCATGTAATATCAAAGAGTGAAAATCTCCCAGAGATCTCCATCTCAACCCCAAGACCCAGCTTCACTCAACGACCAGCAAGCTACAGTGCTGGACACCCTATGCCAAACAACTAGCAAGACATGATCACAGCCCCATCCATTAGCAGAGAGGCTGCCTAAAATCATAATAAGGCCACAGACACCCCAAAACACACCACCAGACGTGGACCTGCCAACCTAAAAGACAAGATCCAGCCTTATACACCAGAAGACAGGCACTGGTCCCCTCCAACAGGAAACCTACACAACCCACTGAATCAACTTTAGCCACTGGGGACAGACAGCAAAAACAACGGGAACTACGAACCTGCAGCCTGCAAAAAGGAGACCCCAAACACAGTAAGATAAGCAAAATGAGAAGACAGAAAATCACACAGCAGATGAAGCAGCAAGGTAAAAATCCAACAGACCTAACAAATGAAGACCAAATACGCAGTCTACCTGAAAAAGAATTCAGAATAATGATAGTAAAGATGATCCAAAATCTTGGAAATAGAATATAGAAATACAAGAAACATTTAAAAAGGACCTAGAAGAACTAACGAGTAAAGAAGCAATGATGTACAACAGAATAAATGAAATTTAAAATACTCTAGAAGGGATCAATAGCAGAATAACTGAGGCAGAAGAATAGATAACTGACCTGGAAGACAAAAGAGTGTAAATAACTACTGCAGAGCAGAATAAAGAAAAAAAAAATAAAAAGGACTGAGGCCAGTCCTAGAGACCTCTGGGACAACATTAAACACACCAACATTCGAATTATAGGGGTCCCAGAAGAAGAAGAGAAAAAGAAAGGGACTGAGAAAATATTTGAAGAGATTATACTTGAAAACTTCCCTAATATGGGAAAGGAAATAGTTAATCAAGTCCAGGAAGCACAGGCAGTCCCATACAGGATAAATCCATGGAGAAACACACCAAGACACATATTAATCAAACTATCAAAAATTAAATACAAAGAAAACATATTGAAAGCAGCAAGGGAAAAACAACAAATAACACACACGGGAATCCCCATAAGGTTGACAGCTTATCTTTCAGCAGAAACTCTGCAAGTCAAAAGGGACTGGCAGGACATATTTAAAGTGATGAAGGAGAAAAACCTACAACCAATATTACTCTATCCAGCAAGGATCTCATTCAGATTTGATGGAGAAATTAAAACCTTTACAGACAAGCAAAAGCTGAGAGAGTTCAGCACCACCAAACCAGCTTTACAACAAATGCTAAAGGAACTTCTCTAGGCAAGAAACACAAGAGAAGGAAAAGACCTACAATAACAAACCCAAAACAATTAAGAAAATGGGAATAGGAACATACATATTGATAATTACCTTAAATGTAAACAGGTTAAATGCTCCCACCAAAAGACACAGACTGGCTGAATGGATACAAAAACAAGACCCATTATATATGCTGTCTACAACACACCCACTTCAAACCTAGGGACACAGACTGAAAGTGAGGGGATGGAAAAAGATATTCCATGCAAATGGAAACCAAAAGAAAGCTGCAGTAGCAATTCTCATATCAGACAACATAGACTTTAAAATAAAGACTATTACAAGAGACAAAGAAGGAGACAACATAATGATCAAAGGATCGATCCAAGAAGAAGATATAACAATTGTAAATATTTATGAACCCAACATAGGAGCACCTCAATACATAAGGCAAATACTAACAGCCATAAAAGGGGAAATCAACAGTAACACATTCATAGTAAGGGACTTTAACACCCCACTTTCACCCATGGACATATCATCCAAATGAAAATAAATAAGGAACCACAAGCTTTAAATGATACATTAAACAAGATGGACTTAATTGATATTATAGGACATTCCGTCCAAAACCAACAGAATACACATTTTTCTCAAGTGCTCGTCGAACATTCTCCAGGATAGATCATATCTTGGGTCACAAATCAAGCCTTGGTAAATTTAAGAAAATTGAAATTGTACCAAGCATCTTTTCCGACCACAATGCTATGAGACTTGATATCAATTACAGGAAAAGATCTGTAAAAAATAAAACACATGGAGGCTAAACAATACACTACTTAATAACAAATTTTCACTGAAGAAATCAAAGAGGAAATCAAAAAATACCTAGAAATAAATGACAATGGAGACACGATGATCCAAAACCTATGGGATGCAGCAAAAGCAGTTCTAAGAGGGAAGTTCATAGTAGTACAATCCTACGTTAAGAAACAGGAAACATCTTGAATAAACAACCTAACCTTGCACCTAAAGCAATCAGAGAAAGAAGAACAAAAAATCCCCAAAGTTAGCAGATGGAAAGAAATCATAAAGATCAGATCAGAAGTAAATGAAAAAGAAATGAAGGAAACAATATCAAAGATCAATAAAACTAAAAGTTGGTTCTTTGAGAAGATAAACAAAATTGATAAACCAGTCGTCAGACGTATCAAGAGGAAAAGGGAGAATACTCAAATCAATAGAATTAGAAATGAAAAAGGAGAAGTAAAAACTGACATTGTAGAAATACGAAAGATCATGAGAGATTAGTACAAGCAACTCTATGCCAATAAAATGGACAACCTGGAAGAAATGGACAAATTCTTAGAAATGCACAACCTGCCAAGACTGAACCAGGAAGAAATAGAAAATATGAACAGACAAAACACTAGCACTGAAATTGAAACTGTGATTAAAAAATTTCCAACAAACAAAAGCCCAGGACCAGATGGCTTCACAGGCGAATTCTATCAAGCATTTAGAAAAGAGATAATACCTATATTTCTCAAACTCTTCCAAAATGTAGCAGAGGGAGAAACACTTCCAAACTCATTCTATGAGGCCACCATCTCTCTGATACCAAAACCAGACAAAATGTCACACAGAAAGAAAACTACAGACTTATATCACTGATGAACATAGATGCAAAAATCCTCCACAAAATATTAGCAAACAGAATCCAACAGCACATTAAAAAGATCATACACCATGATCAAGTGCGGTTTATTCCAGGAATGCAAGGATTCTTCAATATACACAAATCTATCAGTGTGATAAACCATATTAACAAATTGAAGGAGAAAAACCCTATGATCATCTCAATAGATGCAGAGAAAGCTTTTGACAAAACTCAACACCCATTTATGATAAAAACCCTGCATAAAGTAGGTGTAGAGGGAATTTTCTCAACATAATAAAGGCCATATATGACAAACCCACAACCAACCTTATCCTCAATGGTGAAAAACTGAAACCATTTCCACTAAGGTCAGGAAAAAGACAAGGTTGCCCACTCTCACCACTATTATTCAACTCAGTTTTGGAAGTTTTAGCCATACCAATCAAAGAAGAAAAATAAAAGGAATCCAATCGGAAAAGAAGTAATAAAGCTGTTACTGTTTACAGATGACATGATACTATACATAGAGTATCCTAAATATGCTACTAGAAAACTACTAGAGCTAATGAATGAATTTGGTAAAGTAGCAGGATACAAAATTAATGCACAGAAATCTCTGGCATTCCTATACAATAATGATGAAAAATCTGAAAGTGAAATCAAGAAAACACTCCCATTTACCATTGCAACAAAAATAAAATATCTAGGAATAAACCTACCTAAGGAGAAAAAAGACCTGTATGCAGAAAATTATAAGACACTGATGAAAGAAATTAAAGATGATACAAATAGATGGAGAGATATACCATGTTCTTGGATTAGAAGAATCAACATTGTGAAAATGACTCTACTACCCAAAGCAATCTATAGACTCAATGCAATCCCTATCAAACTACCACTGGCATTTTTCACAGAACTAGAACAAAAAAATTCACAATCTGTATGGAAACACAAAAGACCCCGAAAAGCCAAAGCAATCTTGAGAACGAAAAACGGAGCTGGAGGAATCAGGCTCCCTGACTTCAGGCTATACTACAAGCTACAGTAATCAAGACAGTATGTTACTGGCACATAAACAGAAATATAGATCAGTGGAACAGGATAGAAAGCCCAGAGATAAACCCACACACATATGGTCACCTTAGCTTTGATAAAGGAGGCAAGAATATACAGTGGAGAAAAGACAGCCTCTCCAATAATTGTTGCTGGGAAAACTGGACAGGTACATGTAAAAGTATGAGATTAGATCACTCCCTAACACCATACACAAAAATAAGCTCAAAATGGATTAAAGACCTAAATGTAAGGCCAGAAACTATCAAACCCTTAGAGGAAAACATAGGCAGAACACTCTATGACATAAATCACAGCAAGATCCTTTTTGACCCGCCTCCTAGAGAAATGGAAATAAAAACAAAAATAAACAAATGGGACCTAATGAAACTTCAAAGCTTTTGCACAGCAAAGGAAATCATAAAAAAGACCAAAAGACAACCCTCAGAATGGGAGAAAATATTTGCAAATGATGCAAGTGACAAAGGATTAATCTCCAAAATTTACAAGCAGGTCATGCAGCTCAATAATAAAAAAAACAAAGCATCCAATCCAAAAATGGGCAGAAGGCCTAAATAGACATTTCTCCAAATAATATATACCAAAGAAGATATATGTAATCTTATTGTTTACACTCCATAATGGAAATTATTATTAGTTTTATTATTATTATTAATAATAGTCTTGGTCTAAGAATTGACTAGCATTCTTCTATAGGCTGTCCTGTGATCAGTGGTAAGTTTTTTCATGGTCATAAAGAGTTAATCAAATTCAGACTCTCTAGATCCACCATCTTTGACAAGGAAAAAAAAAGGGATACAACAGTTTTCCTTGATGAACCTTCAAGAACTGTGTTCACAATGAATTCTTAGGTAAATTTTGGAGCAGGTAAAAGTCGACATTTTCTCCCTTCCCAATGTCATTTTGCTTCTCAGATTTTCCTTTTGCTAGTCCACCCTCTATGGCCAATGCTCGGTCCTTCCAGTTATCTGGGAAACAGATTATGTATTTCACCTCCAGTTTCCTCTGCCTCCCTGCCTTGGCCCTTTCAGACTTAAGTTCAGCACTTAAGTCAGCTTTGCTTGGATGCAATTTCTCCTTGTCTTTGATCTACTAATTAGCATGAACAGCTTTTCTACTTAGATGTCAAGGATATATTCGATTCTCACACCACTTACACAGTGCATACTGTCCATTAGGACCTGCACTAAGCACTAGCAAGATGGACTGATTTGAGATAACTTTCCAACACTAACTTCAAGGAGCTTAAAGTTTAGTTGAGGAATTATGAAACAAACAAGTTAAACAATTAGAAGAATAAAACAGTACAGAATTGAAAAAAAAAATTGAAAAGAACAGAAACATGTTAAGCTGTTGTGTCTTTAAGATTCTTATGAGAGACAATTGTTTGGTATTGAGGAGACTTCTCCCATTAAAAAAAAAAAGGAAAAATCTAAAACCTATGTTATTAATGATAATTTGCAGTTCAGTGGGAAAAAAACCCTCTATTCAAACATGAAATGTCTATAATCTAACATCTCTGAATAATTTTAAACATATCTAATCAACATAAAAACTGTTGCTAAGAAAAATGTTAAAATGAAATTCCTAATAACTATAAACTTTGTTAAGGGCTTACAGTGTGTTAACACTTCACTGGAAAATAGGAGAAACAAGGGCTGCCCCTTATAGTAGGGAGACAGCAGGAAACCAGGGACTTATGCACTTCCTTTCTGCATAAGAATAAGAGGAAGATATTTTTCATTTACATAAAGAATGACACCTCTAAGGTCAATCAATCCCCAGGTGCTCAGGACTAGAGAAAAAAGGAAAGAAAGGATTGTCCCTTTGAGAGTGCAGGGATTCAATGCATAAGAACAAGTCATTCATAAGTCAAGTACTCCCCAAGTATGGAACTGCAGGTGAATGTAATAAATAACAATGTCCTCCTCTGTACAGTGAGGGCTTTGAACTGGATGATTTCTCATTTTCCATTCAGCTCTACTATACTAAGTCTCCTTGTAGGGCATTCTAAGACTGAAATGGTTGGTATGGATCCTTCATGCATTATGAGTTGGGAATAGGGAGCATCAAGAATGATGCCAAATGTTTTCGTGAACAGGGAGGAGAGTACACTGAGCCTTGAGGGGATCAAGAGCATTTGCCTATGTGCAGAGGAAGCAGCAGGAATTCATGAGAGGGCAACCACAGGAACTAAGACTTGGGGATGCATTCAAGGAAGATTAAAACTGACGCAGAGGATCCAAGGGAAATAACAGGAAAAGAGCTTCTGGAGGGGTCCGGAAAATAAGGCAGCTCTGTTTATGAGAGAGCTGCTCACCCTACAAAGTGCTATGGAGTTTATGCCAACATCATGGAACCTTCACCCCAAAGGACCCAGCAATGTGATTCCTTCAAATTGAGGGGTTTTCAAACACTTTTTCTCACTCCAATTATGACAACACTAAGCATCCTGTTGTTAAACAATAACTTTCAAAAAGTGATAAAATCATGATTTTCATTCAGGTGTAAAAATAAACATGTGTTAAAGTTTTATATAACTCATTATTAATGAAATAACTCATAAAATATTGCAAACAGTTCAACAGATGTATTTATAGATCCACAATTTTAAATGAATGAACAAACGGCGGCAAACTGGTCTCTTCCACAGTGAGGGAGGGAAGTCAATTGACAAATCTGCCTGTCTGTAGACAAGAATTATTTTGTATTGTTATCAGCTACAATCCACAGTGTTATAAAATAACTCAAAGACAATGAAAGAATAAGACGAGGTAGCCTGGAAAGTTATAATCTTAAAAATGCATAGTTTCGTCTGAAGCATGATTTTTTTCTCTAGGCAGCTCTGACTATTTTTAATGTAAATTATGTTTATAATGCTGGAACCTCCTCTGAAAAGCCTTGATTTCAATTCTCTATCCATAGACCTAGGTCTCCATTGTAGAATTTATATGCCAAGACAAGAATAGCTAACAGTTTGCAATTATTTAATGAGTTCTCTATTTTAACTACAAATAAATGTCAACACTTTTCAGAGAGTTGTTTCGACAGTAAAACAGAGGAGAAAGAAGTATGGTAGATGGTAGATTCCATCAGAAATGGAGGACTAGGACAAAGTGGAGAGTGGCAGGAAATGAAGGAAAGAGCAACTCTGATGAATTTATGAGGAAGTAATGTCTAATCTGGGACTATAAAGATTAGTGTCTGACTGAGAATTCAGGAGGTGAGTGGGCTTTAGACGGAGGAGCACAATTTTGAAAGTCCCAGAGTAAATAGGAGTATGGACCAATGGAGAACTCACGTGATGTTGTCAGCATACAGATGTAACCAAGGAAGGGAAAGAAGTAACATGGAAATGAAGCCAAAAAGATTTTTTTTTAAACAAACCATATTCAGAACACAGTTATTTCTATTTTAACTGTGTTCTCGCTAACGTATAGGGCTGTTGTGTTTTTTTTCTTTCTTGAGACTTTACTTTTTAGAGCAGTTTTGTGTTTATACCAAAATTGAAAGGGAAGTATTGAGACTTCTCATACACTCCCTGCCTCTGCACATGCATAGCCATTATCAATATCACTCACCAGAGTGGTATAATTTTTACCAAAGATGAATCTACATTGACATAACATAATCATCCAAACTCCACAGTTTACCTTAGGGTTCACTCTTGGTGTTGCATATTCTATGGGTTTGGACAAATATATAGTGACATACAACATACATCATAATATTATACAGAATATTTTCACTGCCTAAACACCCACTATGCTCTGACTATTCATTCCCCCACCCCAGCAACCACTGATCTGTTAATTTCCATACTTTTGCCTTTTCCAGTTCATATAGTTGTAATCATACAGTATGTAGCCTTTTTAGATTGGTTTCTTTCACTTAATGATACACATAATATCTATGTCTTCTCATGGTGTGATAGCTTTTTCTTTTTAGTGCTGAATATTCCATTATCTGGAGGTACCACAACTTCTTTATCCATTCACCTAATAAGGATATTTTGGTTGCTTCCAAATTTTGGCAGTTATGAATAAAGCTGCTATAAACTTCCCTGTACAGGATTTTGTGTGGATGTAAGTTTTCAACTCCTTTGGGTAAATACCAAGAAGTTTATTGCTGGGTCCCATGATAGGAGTATGTTTAGTTTTATAAGAAACTGCCAAATTGCCTTCCAAAATGGCTGTACCATTTTGCATTTCCACGAGCAATGTATGAGAGTTTCTGTCCCTCTACATCCTTACTGGCATTTGGAATTGTCAGTGTTCCAGATTTTAGCCATTCTAATGGGTGTGTACTGGTATCTCATTGCTGTTTTAATTTGCATTTCCCTGATGACATATGACATGGAACATCTTTTCATATGCTTATTTATGGAAGAGATGAAGGGAATCACTGGCGTTGAGCATCTATGTGATCCAAAAATAAACATTCAGTGTTGAAATTCAATAATATCATTGAACAAATAAGAATGGGGGAAAAAGTCAATTCAATTGTGTAACAGAACCTTGCCTGTTACATCTGCTAACAAGATGAAACCCTTAACTATTTGCCTGGAAATTAAGTAAAGGTAAAAAAAAAAAATCATGTTTAGATTTATATTGTCCAGACAATATATTTCTGAATTCAAAAAATGCTAGAATTTGTTTATAATGAAGAAAACTGCAGACCCAAAGGGAATTAATTTGTCTGAAGTCATATATCTGAATGGTAGTATAGTAGGTACTTCCTAGACTTCTAGTCTCATACACCCATTCCAAGCCCACTCTACTACCTAGGGAAACACTGCATTAAAGACATTTAATCTTTTTGTAGGGGCTCACATAGTCTTTAAAATGTGACTGGACACCTCTAACTCAAGAAATGCTGTGAAGCATTTCCTAAGCACTTTGACTGTTGAACCAATAGAGGATGCAACGTTCCTGAACACAAACATTGGAAAATGTCATTTTGTGCTATGTTTCCTCTTTATGCAGTCCTATTTGTCCTTCGTTTCTCTCCTGTGTATGTTAATACATGTTGTCTTCTAAGAACAAAGATCATAATAGGAAGTATAATTAATAATGATTGGTAGCATCAATAGATTGATACTCCAAAGAGTATAGAAGATAGTAGTAGTGTACAAAAGTAACACTACTGACCCGCACCCATCAGCAGGGATTTTTTTGTGAGTTACTTTCAAGCTAAGCAAAGAGCTCTGAGCCTTGAGCAATGGCTGATTAAAGATAAATAACAGAGATTATGGCAAAAGAAAATAAGACACTCATCCCTCATCAATTTTTAAAATCAACACATTCTTGGTACCCACGTCTCCTCCAATCTGATTGCTTTTTCTCCTTTAAGTATAAGAATATCAAACACAACTGAAATTATGAAGAATTTATTATATGCCAGACCAAATTTAAAGCACTTCCCATCCACTCAAGCATTTAATTCACAGCACAGTCCTATGAATTAAGTGTAAACATTACCATATGTATTATATAGGTGAGTAAACTGCCAGCTGTGGACCTATGATTTAAAAACTGAGAGCCTTGTCCTTATGTGTAATGCTCTTGTTCCCAAGTAAGTCATCTCCAAACATGTTTCCCTATCAAACCTCCAGAAAATCAAGCTAAATCTCATTCACACTGAAGCTGAGGGGATGAACACTGACATGAGATTTAAGGTCGAAACCTTAAAGCCATGATGAAGTGAGAAGGCAAAATCAACACTCAGAAACACAAAACAAAGGAGGGGTTTTCTTATTGCTGGAGGTCTGGTGGTAAATGGGGTAGAAAGATGCAGGGATGGAGAGAAGGACTCAGAGAGGATTTTTTGCCCCTTAAATAAAACTTCAGATAAAAGAATAAAGTCCCTTTGACACGTATAAAAGAATGAAACAGATTCACAGACAATAAAGAACAGATTTTTGTCTGCCAAGGGGGAGAGAAAGGGAGGGATGGATTGGGAGTTTGGGATTAGCAGATGCAAACTATTATATGTAAAATAGATAAACAATAAGGTCCTACTGTACAGTATAGGGAACTGTATTCATATCCTATGATAAACCATAATGGAAAATAACATGAAAAATAATGTACATATATGTATAACTGAATCACTTTACTGTACAACAGAAATTAACACAACATTGTAAATCGACTATACTTTAATAAAATAAATTTTTGAAAAAATGAATGAAAAATTGTACAGGAATCCCTGCTCTCTTTAACACCAGTATGCAAACTCAGTTCCACTTATTTTTTTTGTAATGAAGAAGCCTAGGTGCTGTCCTCTTCCCCAAGCCAGCAGGAAATGAGAGCACAGTGTTTCCACTTTCTGCACCTAATCATGACACCCAGGCTGAAAGCAAAAGTTCCAGGTACTGTCACTTGTGAACAGCCAGCAGGACCAGAGGAAGGAAGCTGAGCCCCCTGATACTGACCAAACTTGAGACAGCAGCTGTTTCACATCTTTAAGATGCAGTTGTGGTTGCAAAGCAGTACTTGGGAGGGAAAGGCAGTCATGGTTCTCTGGTTCATCTCGGATCCTGTGTTGTACAAATTGAACCCCTGTCCCTTTCCATTTACCATGCCAGTCTTGACAAAGTTGAATGTTTCTTTCCTCCTGCTTTAACCTGCTTCAGAAATGCTGAACTTGTTAAGGCAACTCCTTCTCACATGTTTTTTGACATTTATTTTTTTTATTCCAGTTGACAGAACAAAGTGTTAGGTACAGACTTAATAGATATCCAAATTAGTCATTCCCCAAATAATTTCTTGCTAATTAGGCAATTATTTTATTTTATATTGATAGGGGGAAAGGATAAATGCACTTCAATTACAGAGCAAAAGAAAAAATAGTCAAGTCAATTAATACATGACTTCAATATTCATTTATGAAATAACCAGGACTGAATGCCCCCTACAACCCTCATTCATACATACTGGGGAATGGAAAATAGGTAAGGAGAGGGTTGGTGTTCAGGCTCTGTTAATTATGTATACCAAGAGCTAGAAAGGGGGATCAACAATCTTGGAAAGAGCAAATTTCCAAGGGATGAAATGAGCAAACTCTTTTTTGGTTAATTTGTATCTTTCCCTTAGATTTCACATATACTTCTTTGCTTTTGATTTCTAGGATTTTTTAATAATAATGTTTATATTGTTAAAGTACTAGTTTCCTGTTGTTACTGTAAAAATTTTCCACAAACTATGTGGCTTAAAACAATTTATTATCTTACACTTCTAAAGGTTAGAAGTCTTAAGTGGGTCTCATGAGCTAAAATCAAGGTGTCTGCAAAGCCATATTCCTTCTGGAGGCTCTAGGGCAAAATTCACTTCCTTGTTTGGAAAAGGCAAGCTTCCAGAGGTCACTTACATTCCATTGATCATGACCCTTCCTCTGTCTGTATACCCATCACTCCAACCTCTGCTTCCATCATCAAATCTCCTTCTTGACTGGAACCTCCTGCCCTTCTCTTTAAAAGACACATGATTCTGTTGAGCTCACCCAGATAATGCAGGGTAATCTCCCATCTCAAGATCCTTAACTTTGTCACATCTGCGAAGTCCGTTTTGCCATTTAATGTGACATACTTACAGATTCTGGGGAATAGGACAGGGACAACTTTGGGGAACCGTTATTTTGCTTACCACAGTGACTTTCCTTCAGTTAGCCCAAGAACTTGCTCACCTATTTTATACACTGATGTTCTTCTATCCATCTTTTCCTTCCTCTGCTCAGCTCTGTATCACAGGAAATTATACTTCCAAGTTACTCTGTTCTTCCAGTTTCAGGTAAGTTTAATTATGAAATGGGATGCAATGATGTAAGATTAAATAACTTGGGAAAGGGAGAAACAAGGGTATTTCTCCCCCTCTGTTTTCTGTGAGTGTTCTGATATTGGTTGCACATCCTTTATCTCCAGCCCCTGTACTCAGATATCACTATCAGCCTCCATCCTTTACCAGATGATCCTGTCGTCCCTCTTGCTCTAGGATTAATGGCAGCTTCTTGACAATTGATAATGTCTGAGTTTTATCCCATCCCCAGTATGGTTTCTTAGCTCTGTCGTACCTATAATAACCTTGAGTTAAAGGTCCTCTTTCTAAAAGACCTACAGTAGTTTCTGTTTTATGAACCAAACCCTGATTTGTATACCAACCTAGGATGAGCTGCAATTGGTGAATTTACCCATGGATTAATTAGCTCTGAGATGGTGGCCACAGTGACTCTGACCCCCAAGGTAGGAAACATCATGTTGCCAATGCATAGAAGAAGCAGATGGCAAGGCTTGGACTCCATCGCATTTTTTATACTTGACTCTTACTTACATATCTCTACTACCCATGAAATTAACATGCTGTAGTTTGACCTCTTATGTCACTTTGTCTGAAGTCTGCAAGGTGACCCTGAATCATACAGCTAGTTTGACAGTAGCATTTAAATGAGAGCTCTTCAACTGGTGACCAGGTAAGAGGTTTCCTTGCTCATATCCATGAGATCTGAATGAGTCCACCTACTTTTTCAATATTGCTTCAATTGTAAAAGAAATAGGGATTATTTTGAATGAAAAAGAAAAGGCCCACTTGGAATCTAAAAGCATATTTTTCATTAGATTTAATGCCAAGATTTTCCAAGGCAAGCCAAAATAGCCAATGAGGTACATGATTAGAACACTTTCTCAACATGGGGAGACATTTCTAAATTAATCGTGACTTTCTGGCCCAATTTCCCTCTCTCCTGGCACTCAGACTCCTTCTTTGAAGTCTTGTAATGAGATATTATGTAGAGGTAGACTTCAATGAGAATGGATTCCTCTAGTTAATGGATCTTGCTTCAGCCAAACAGTCAAATGTGACACAAGCTAGGATTAGGAGTACTGAACTTCGCATGGTCCCTTTTACATTGTCAGCATAATTAAGGACCATGGTGGAAACATAAACTCTGTCTCCCAAAGTACCATCAAAAGATGTTATCTTTCCACTAAGAGGTTGTAAACCTGCTTAAAACTGTCATTTGCCAAATGTAAGCTCGTGAGTACATTTGGCAAATGAAAAGCCCTTAGTGAATATAACAAATATATTATAAGTAAGAAATTACGAAGATAAAGTCTCACACCAATTCTAGGTTCTTAGATACCTAGCCATAATGAAGGAGGAGGAGGAGATGGAGGAAGGGGTGGAGGAGGAGATAGAAGAGGAGGAGGAAGAAAAGTAAGACACACGTAAACAAAATTGGTCACTCACTTGGAATTCATACAATTGCTTTACTTTTCTCCCTGCCCCCACAGCTTATAAATAATAATTATGGTGGAAAATTTTTCTCTCTCTCTGAAGGACCATATTTTACATTTAATACTCAGAAATCATTTAAATTACTTTTAAAAATTAAAAATTGGAAGAGACCTTCAAGATGGCAGAGGAATAAGACATGGAGATCAACTTCCTCCCCAAAGATACATCAGAAATACATCTACATGTGGAACAACTCTTACAGAACACATACTGAGCACTGGCAGAATACCTCAGACTGCCCAAAAGATGCCCTCAGGTGACCTACACACAGAGGTGCGGCCAGATCCAAAGTTGAACCCCAGGAAGAAAGAAGAGAAAGGGAAATTTCTCCCAGCAGCTTCAGGAGCAGTGGATTACATCTCCACAAACAACTTGATGTAGCATGCATCTGTGGAATACCTGAAGAGACAACGAATCATCCCAAAATTGAGGCGGTGGACTTTGGGAGCAACTGCAGACTTGAGGTTTGTTTTCTGCATCTAATTTGTTTCTGGTCCTATGTTTATATTACTTTAGTATTTAGAGTTTATTATCATTGGTAGATTTGTTTATTGATTTGGTTTCTCTCTTCCTTTTTTTTTTTAATGTATAGATTTTTTTTTCTCCTTTTTCTCATTTTGTGAGTGTGTATCTGTATGCTTCGTTGTGTGATTTTGTCTGTATAGCTTTCCTTTTACCATTTGTCCTAGGGTTCTGTATGTCCCATTTTTGTTTGTTTGCTTTTAGTATAGTTCTTAACTCTTGTTATCATTGGTGGATTTGTTTTTTTTGGTTTGGTTGATTTCTCTTTCTTTCTTTTCTTTAATTATACTTTAATATTTTAAAATTTTTAATAATTTCTATTTTTTTATTTTAATAACTTTTATTTTGTTTTATTTATTTCTTTTTTTCTCTCTTTTCTTCTGAGCCATGTGGCTGACAGAGTCTTCATGCTCTGGCCGGGTGTCAGGCCTGTGCCTCTAAGGTGGGAGAGCTGATTTCAGGAAATTGGTCCACCAGAGACCTACTGGCTTCAAAGAATATCAAATGGAGCTAGAGGAATCAGGCTCTGGAATGTCAGACTATACTACAAAGCTACAGTAATCAAGACAGTATGTTACTGGCACATAAACAGAAATATAGATCAGTGGAACAGGATAGAAAGCCCAGAGATAAACCCACACACATATGGTCACCTTAGCTTTAATAAAGGCAAGAGTATACAATGGAGAAAAGACAGCCTCTTCAATAAGTGGTGCAGGGAAAACTGGACAGTAACATGTAAAAGAATGAAATTAAAACACTCTGTAACACCATACACAAAAATAAACTCAAAATGGATTAAAGACCTAAATCTAAGGCCAGACACTATAAAACTCTTAGAGGAAAAAATAGGCAGAACACTCTATGACATAAATCACAGCAAGATCCTTTTTGACCCACCTCCTAGAAAAATGGAAATAAAAACAAAAATAAACAAATGGGACCTAATGAAGCTTAAAACATTTTGCACAAGAAAGTAAAACATAAACATGACAAACAGACAACCCTCAGAATGGGAGAAAATATTTGCAAATGAAGCAACTGACAGAAGATTAATCTCCAACATTTACAAGCAGCTCATGCAGCTCAATATCGAAAAAACAAACAACCCAATCCAAAACTGGGCAGAAGACCTAAACAGACATTTCTCCAAAGAAGATATACAGATTTCCAAGAAACATATGAAAGGATGCTCAACATCACTAATTATTAGAGAAATGCAAATTAAAACTACAATGAGGTATCACCTCACACCAGTCAGAATGGCCATCATCAAAAAATCTACAAACAATAAGTTCTGGAGAGGGTGTGGAGAAAAGGGAACCCTCTTGCACTGTTGGTGCGAATGTAAATTGATACAGCCACTATAGACAACAGTATGGAAGTTCCTTAAAAAGTTAAAAATAGAACTACCATGCAACCCAGGAATCCCAATACTGGGCATAAACCCCGAGAAAACCATAATTCAAAGAGTCTTGTTCCACAATGTTCATTGTAGCTCTATTTACAATAGCCAAGGCACGGAAGCAATCTAAGTGCCCATTAACAGATGAATGGATAAAGTAGACGTGGCACATATATACAATGCAATGTTACTCATCCATAAAAAGAAACAAAACTGAGTCATTTGTAGTGAGGTGAATAGACCTAGAGTCTGTCATACAGAGTGAATTAAGTCAGAAAGAGAAAAACAAATACCATATGTTAACACATATATATGGAATCTAAAAAAAAAAAAAAATGGCTTTGAAGATCCTAGGGGCAGGACAGGAACAAAGATGCAGACATAGAGAATGAACTTGAGGACACAGAGATGGGGAAGGGTAAGCTAGGACAAAGGGAGAGAGTGGCATGGACGTATATACATTACCAAATGTAAAATGGATAGCTAGTGGGAAGCAGCTGTATAGCACAGGGAGATCAGTTGAGTGCTTTGTGACCACCTAGTGGGGTGGGATGGGGTGGGGGGAGGGAGACACAAGAGGGAGGAGATATGGGGATATATGTATAGGTATAGCTGATTCACTTTGTTATAAAGCAGAAAACTAACACACAATTGTAAAGCAATTATACCCCAATAAAGATGTTAAAAAATTAACAAACCAGAAATTAAAATATTGGCTCTATTTCAAGACTTTTATAATTAGTTATAGTGGGAAAAAATGATCATAAATGTTCTCTTTGACCACTCTCATTTTTATAGACAAGGAAACTACCATAGCAAGGTGATATGATTGGCTCAAGGTTACCCAATACACATGGCAAAGCTTGAGGAGGGCTGGGATTCATACTGCACTCATTTAAATCTTCTTGCTGTAGTATTTTCACTATACACAGATTTACAGTATGATTCCGTATACAGATTTCAACTTTCAAATAAGAAAACTAGGGAAATTTTGTTGCTGTTGTCCCAAATAAAGTAGACAAACTAGATGGATTTGAGAGGCACAGAAGAAAAATCAAGTTACCTGTGAATTTGTGACAGATGGAGTTTATTTTTTCTAGCCACAGTAATGAATCCTCCAACTTGACCTCACACTTGGGCAAGTACCCACGAGTATCACAACAGTGAGCAGAATAGTGTTAAGAAAAGTTGAACAAAGAATATTCCATGTGCTGATTGATTTAAAGAGAGCCATACAATTGGAGCTGAAGGGAATGAATGGCTCCATTGCTGCATTCATGTCCCAGGGCACTGTAAACCCTTCTCAGCCAGGCATCTTTAAGACCTGACTCAAGTATGTGAAAACCGAAAAAATGTTGATCTTATATTTAAGGATAAGAAGTTATAGGGTTACTGTGTATCTAGAGCACAGTAGGCACTTGAAAATTATTTGTTGATTTAATTTACAAAATAGTTTATAATCTTATGATACTTTATTAGAATTTTTATTGCTATGAAAATCATTTTATATCATTGGTCTCCATGTTTTAAATTTCTATCATTTGCACTAAATAAAGCATTTTAATTATAGAAAAACTAAAAATATAACTTAAAAAAAGGAAACAACTCTTAAACCTACTAACCAAAGATAACCATTAACATTTTGTTACATATCCTGTCTGCGTCCTATTCTATTTTGGTACCAAACTATTTTTTTGTAAATAGTCTTATATGTATATTTGAAGGTCTTGTAGGAAATCATTTAAAGAAACAAGGCAAATTTTCTCTCATTATTTCTCCTAAAAAGTTGCCAATTATTCTTTTTTCATTTTTCAGAAATGTTTATATTTTCCAATTACTAAAATAATGACATTGAAATGTAGTTGAGAAATGTAATAAATTTATAAATTAATTTGAAGGATAAGTAAATGTTTAAAATATAGAACCATTCCTTGAGGGAATGTGTTATTGAAACAAAAGATGTATTTGTTGGTTTGTCTGTATTTTTAAAGGGTCTCCTGCAAGTAAAACAAAACAAAACAAAACAAAAAAAACATGAAGTTGTGGTACATATATACAATGGAATATTGCTCAGCCATAAAAAGGAACGAAATTGGGCCAGTTGTAGAGACGTGGATGAAGCGAGAGACTGTCATACAGAGTGAAGTACGTCAGAAAGAGAAAAACAAGTATTGTATATTAACGCATATTCATGGAACTTAGAAAAATGGTACAGATGAACCAGTTTGCAGGGCAGAAACTGAGACACAGATGTAGAGGACAAACGTATGGACACAAAGGAGGGAAAGCGGTGGGGGGTTGGGGTTGGGGTGTGATGAATTGAGAGATTGGGATTGACAATATATATATACTAATATATATAAAATGGATAACTAATAAGAACCTTCTGCATAAAAAAATAAATTAAATTAAATTAAAAAAAAAATAAGAAGCTTCCCTCTTTGTTTCCTGGTGCATGAGGAAAGGCGATTAAGAGCGCTGCTTAAAGGAGCTCCAGAGATGGGCTGAGCCACGGCTAACAGCGCGGACCCCAGAGAGAGGCATGAGACGCTAAAACTGCTGCTGCGGCCACCAAGAAGCCTGTGTGCAAACAAAGGTCACTATCCACACCTCCCTTCTGGGGAGCCTGTGCAGCCCGCCACTACCAGGGTCCAGGGATCCAGGGACAACTTCCCTGAGAGAACGCACTGCACGCCTCAGGCTGGTGCAATGTCCTGCCGGCCTCTGCCGCCACAGGCTCACCGGCATCGTGTCCCTCCCTCCACCAGGCCTGAGTGAGCCAGAGACCCCGAATCAGCCGCTCCATTAACCCCGTCTTGTCTGAGCTAAGAACAGACGTCCTCCAGTGACTTACACGCAGAGGCGGAGCCAAATCCAAAGCTGACCCCCGGGAGCTGTGAGAACAAAGAAGAGAAAGGGAAATCTCTCCCAACAGCCTCAGGAGCAGCAGATTAAATTGCCACAATCAACTTGATGTACCCTGCATCTGTGGAATACATGAATAGACAAAAAAACATCCCAAACTGAGGAGGTGGACTTTGAGAGCAAGATTTATTATTTTTTCCCCTTTTCCTCTTTTTGTGAGTGTGTATGTGTATGCTTCTGTATGAGATTCTGTGTGTATACCTTTGCTTTCACCAACTGTCGTAGGGTTCTACCCATCCGTTTTTTTGGTTGTTGTTTCTGTTTTTTTACTTTTTAAAAAAAAATTTCGCTTAATAATTTTTTTTAATTTTAATAACTATATTTTATTTTATCTTACTTTATTTTATTTTCTTTTATCCCCTTATTTTCTTTCTTTCTTTCTTTCTTACTTTCTTTCTTTCTACTTTTTCTCCCTTTTATTCTGAGCCATGTGGATGAAAGGCTCTTGGTGCTCCAGCCAGGAGTCAGTGCTATGCCTCTCAGGTGGGACAGCCAAATTCAGGACACTGGTCCACAAGAGACATCCCAGCTCCACATAATATCAAATGGCGAAAATCTCCCAGAGATCTCCATCTCAACACCAGCACCCAGCTTCACTCAATGACAAGCAAGCAAAAGTGCTGGACACCCTACGCTAAACAACTAGCAAGACAGGAACACAACCTCACCCATTAGCAGAGAGACAGTCTAAAATCATAATAAGGCCACAGATACCCCACACAACCAGACGTGGACTTGCCAACACAACCAGACGTGGACTTGCCAACCAGAAAGACAAGATCCAACCTCATCCACCAGAACACAGGCTCTAGTCCCCTCTACCAGGAAGACTACAAAACCCACTGAACAAAGTTTAGCCATGGGGGACAGACACCAAAAACAATGGGAACTACAAACCTGCAGCCTGCACAAAGGAGACCCCAAACACAGTAAGATAAGCAAAATGAGAAGACAGAAAAACACACAGCAGATGAACGAGCAAGATAAAACCCCACCAGACCTAACAAACGAAGAGGAAATAGGCAGTCTACCTGAAAAGGAATTCAGTATAATGATAGTAAAGATGATCCAAAATCTTGGAAATAGAATAGACAAAATGCAAGAAACATTTAACAAGGACCTAGAAGAACTAAAGATGAAACAAACAATGATGAACAACACAATAAATGAAGTTAAAAATACTCTAGAAGGGATCAATAGCAGAATAACTGAGGCAGAAGAACGATAAGTGACCTGGAAGATAAAATAGTGGAAATAACTACTGCAGAGCAGAATAAAGAAAAAAGAATGAAAAGAACTGAGGACAGTCTCAGAGAACTCGGGGACAACATTAAATGCATCAACATTCAAATTATATTGGTTCCAGAAGAAGAAAAGAAAAAGGAAGGGACTGAGAAAATATTTGAAGAGATTATACTTGAAAACTTCCCTAATATGGGACAGGAAATAGTTACTCAAGTCCAGGAAGCACAGACACTCCCATACAGGATAAATCCAAGGAGAAACATGCCAAGACACATATTAATCAAACTATCAAAAATTAAATACAAAGAAAACATATTAAAAGCAGCAAGGGAAAAACAACAAATAACACACACGGGAATCCCCATAAGGTTAACAGCTGATCTTTCAGCAGAAATTCTGCCTGCCAGAAGGGCCTGGCAGGACATATTTAAAGTGATGAAGGAGAAAAACCTACAAACACGAGTACTCTACCCAGCAAGGATCTCACTCAGATTTGATGGAGAACTTAAAATCTTTACAGACAAGCAAAAGCTGAGAGAGTTCAGCACCACCAAACCAGCTTTACAACAAATGCTAAAGGAACTTCTCTAGGCAAGAAACACAAGAGAAGGAAAAGACCTACAATAACAAACCCAAAACAATTAAGAAAATGGGAATAGAAACATACATATTGATAATTACCTTAAATGTAAATGGACTAAATGCTCCCACCAAAAGACACAGATTGGTGGACTAGATACAAAAACAAGAACCATATATATGCTGTCTACAAGAGAACGATTTCAGACCTAGAGACAGCATACAGACTGAAAGTGAGGGGATGGAAAAAGATATTCAATGCAAACGGAAACCAAAAGAAAGCTGGAGTAGCAATTCTCATATCAGACAACATAGACTTTAAAATAAAGACTATTACAAGAGACAAAGAAGAACACTACATAATGATCAAGGGATCGATACAAGAAGAAGATATAACAATTGTAAATATTTATGCACCCAACATAGGAGCACCTCAATACATAAGACAAATACTAACAGCCATAAAAGGGGAAATCAACAGTAACACATTCATAATAGGGGACGTTAACAGCTCACTTTCACCCATGGACAGATCATCCAAAATGAAAATAAATAAGAAAACACAAGCTTTAAATGATACATTAACCAAGATGGATTTAATTGATATTTATTGGACATTCCGTCCAAAAACAACAGAATACACATTTTTCTCAAGTGCTCATGGAACATTCTCCAGGATAGATCATATCTTGGGTCACAAATCAAGCCTTGGTTAATTTAAGAAAATTGAAACTGTATCAAGTATCTTTTCCGACAACAAAGCTATGAGACTAGATATCAATTACAGGAAAAGAACTGAAAAAATACAAACACATGGAGGCTAAACAATAAACTACTTAATAACAACATGATCACTGAAGAAATCAAAGAGGAAATCAAACAATACCTAGAAACAAATGACAATGGAGGCATGATGACCAAAACCTATGGGATGCAGAAACAGCAGTTCTAAGAGGGAAAATTATAGC